>NW_007740410.1:2448-7189 GCF_000696425.1 Galeopterus variegatus | reverse complement strand
CTCTACTTACGAGCTATGTGGCCTTGAGCAAGAATTCTTTTTTTTTTTTTTTTTTTTTTTGTTTTTTGTCTTTTTCCTTGTCCGGCAACGGATCGCAACCCTCAGTGTTGCCCCCGTACCGGACCGGGGACCGGCAACGGGATCGCAACCCTCGGTGTTGCTCCCGCGCCTCGCAAGAATTCTTGTTAATTTAATTTAAAAACAATTACAATAGTTTGCTTCCTTAAGTTGACATTATATAACTTAAAGAAAAAGCAAAAAACTGATACAAAATTAATTTTTTAAAATGACTAAACATTGAGCATTACCTCGTGAAGAATGAGCTGGCTTTGCATATACAACCTGAAGGCAGGGGTTGGTTGCTTTTTTTTTTTTTTCCACTAAATGGGAGAGAATTGAGCTGGGTTTAATGTTGATGAGAAGGAACCAGTTAAAAGTAAAGAGAGATGATAGATAAGGAATGGAATCCAAAAGACAGGTGAAGAGATTAGCTTTAGAAAAAGGCCACCTCCTCTATTGCAGTTAACATGGAAGGCAGAACAGATGGATGTAGATACAAGGAAGTGTAGAGACTGGTGGAAACTGTAGCAATTCCCTTCACATGGATTCTGTTGGTTATCTGTGTAGAGTGAGGTGGGTAAAAGTGAGTGATCAGAGGCCTGAGGAAAGTGGGGAAAGTGTGAAATCTACTGTGGCCAGCAGAAGAGCAAACTCAGTTCAGAAACTCAGTAAGACTGTTAGGCAATGTTCAGGGTCTAGGTAAACAGGCCTCGATGAATATAAATATTCTTCCTTAGATATGGTAACTACACGTTTAGGCAGGTCAGATTACATTCTGTGGAGGTGAGTCATAATATACTTGGCTTAGATGTGGAACTACCAGTAATAAAAGAAGAGGGTCTATGTTTTATCTGTTGGTTCCCCTCAGGATGCAGTCTAATGTTTTGCACATCTCAGCTTGGAGACCCCCAATTCCCTAGGATGATCATACGTTGAGGCTGTTAACATTTACTGTGAGAATAAATCTTCTATCCATGGAATTGTGAAAAGGAAAAAGAAATTTGTGCTTGCTTGGCTGTGCACCTCAAACTGCAAAAGTTACGGCAACAGTGCATGACAAGTGCTTAGTTAAGATGAAAAAGGTGCTAAATTTGTGGGCAGAAGACATGAATGGATATTTTTTCCAACTGATGGCAGTTGGGTTTGATACTATCCACAGTTTCAGGCATCCATTGGGGGTCTTGGAATGTATCCCCCACATATAAGAGATGCTATGGTCTGAATGTTTGTCCCCTCCAAAGCTCACGTGGAAGCTTGATCCCCACTGTGGCAGTGTTGAAAGGTGGGGCCTTTGGGAGGTGACTGGATCATAAAGGCACAGCCCTCATGAATGGATCAAGATTAATGGGTTAATGGATGAGGGGCTTATCATGGGAGGGGCTCTGGTGGCTTTATAAGTAGAGCAAGTCAGCACTTAACACACTCTTGCTCCCCTTGCCATGGGATATTCTGCTTTGCCATGGGGCTCTGCAGAGAATCCTCACCAGGAAGAAAGCCCTCAGTAGATGTGCTCCCTTGACCTTGGACTTCCCAGCCTCCAAAACTGTAAGAAATAAATCTCTTTTTCTTTATTAGTTACCCAGTGTCAGCTATTCTGTTATAAACAACAGAAAATAGACTAATATGGGGGGAGATGACTACATTTCAGAGTCCCCTTTGTGAGAGGATAAAGGTAAATGTCCTTTGCCCCCAAATGAGTCTATTGCAAACTAAGATGCTTTGTGGGTGTGCCTAAAGAAATGCATCCATGAAAGAGCTATTTTTTCATTAAAAATTTTCACTTTTTAAACATATAACCTTAAACTCTAAATATTTTGGGTAACATTTAAATTTCCCTAAAATTCAGTAACAAAAGTTACCTTTCATAAAACAAATCTAGGCCTCAATTTCAATTTTTGATTAAAACAGAGAAAGTCACATACAGGAGAAAACTGACACCCATTTATTAACCACCACAATCTCTTTCCCCCAAGAAAGCTTAAAAGCCTTTCTAAAATAACAAAAACTAGAAGCAAATTCCAAAGAGAAAGAATAGAGAATAAACCTTCCCCTAAAACCCAGCTGCAAGGCTAAGAATATTCTCATGTCCTCCTTGAACGGTGCCTGCTCATGTGAATGCATTTTGTTTGTTAAAGGGCGATACAATGCCATTGTCTGATCACAAAGCTTGTTGCTAACAAATGCAAGAGTAGCTTGTTGCTTAGACAATTCTGTTTATCTTTGTTTATCTTTGCCTCAGAAAACTAAAGCAAAGTTCAAAGCTAGATGACTAAAATGGAGCTCATGGAGCCCATGCTTCTGTCGTGCAAAAGTCCTTGTAAATCCAGCGATGCAGATGAATACATTTCTTCGTTGCCTTAAAACCAGTTCATCCAAGAAATATCCACGTCAATTAAAGTATAGGCAAGTGGCTATGTGACAACATACTGCAACCCAGCTCAAGCCAGACTCATATGGCTGTTTCTCTGTACAGTCTCAAGCAGTAACACTGTGTATTGTTAGAAACCAGGTTAATCAACAACATTTAATCTAGTTTAAAAAAGAAGGCCAAGATGATAAACAGTGGCTAGTAAAACACTGGATGGCAGTGGCTCTTTAAACTGGTGCCAAGATGAATATACAAGTGATACAACACTCTAATGCAATTAATTATAAAAGTATACTGTTTTTTCTCCCAGATAGTCTAGGTTCTACTGAGATCAGAGCAAAAGGAAACGGGTTAATTTGGGTTAATCTGCTGAAAAAGACATTTAGATTAGGCATTAGGTGAACACTTTTGGCTATAAGACTTTACAACAGACTCATGAACAACATCACAGACATACTTATTGCTCTTCATCCGCTGCCCATTATATAGTTCTTCCTTAAGCAAGTGAAGTGACTTGCAGTAAAACAAAAACACGTTAGTTGCTATTTCTAATGAAGCCAACAGAGTGAATTAACTTACAGTGCAAACTAGTGACTCCAGAAGTAGTATAACTGGAATAAAATGGCACCACCGTATATTTCAGTTATTAAAAAAAAATGTCAACAGTAGAATATTTTTCTTCTCTCATAGCCACTATCATATTCCAAGGTATATCCTAATAGCAACATCCTCAGCAAATTGACTGAGGGATTTAATGGACACCATAGACCAGGGTTTCTCATCCTCAGCTCTACTGACATGTTGGGCTGGATAACTCTTTTTAGTGGGGGTGGGTGGGGTGGGAGGGCGGTCCTGTGCATTGTAGGATGTTTAGCAGCATCTCTGGCCTCTACCACTAGATGCCAGTAGCATCCCTTCCCCGAGATGATAAAAATATCTCCAGACCTTGTCAAATGTTCCCTGGGGAACAAAACTGCTCCCCCACCCCCGCCCAACCTGGCTCTATTGAAGTACTGATACAGAGGTACAACCTCTGTGATGACAATTCTTCAAGGCTGCACACTCCTCCTCTTTCCCCACCTCCTCAACATGGGTCCTCCCAGTATCTCCCCAGGACTCACAGGTCTCACATCTCCCAGGCAATGGAGCTAAGGAATAGAGACTTCCTAACTAGAGACTTAGTTTCTCAACCGTATGCACACTAATAGGCCAACCAGCCTTTGAATCTTTCTTGCACATTTAAAAAAACATTTTGCTAAATCCTCTTGACAGGAGGGTTCGAGAAACAGGTACATATTTACTTAAGGACAAGTCAAGTTTCAAAATGAGAAATGGTGCTTGGCTTCTTAACATAAAGCTGGCAGCAATTCTCAAAAGCTACTAATCATCACAAACTCAGAATTATCTGAAAATCACCTCAAAAGCTGCTCAGGAACTCAAAAAATATTTATCTTACTTTTCAACTTGAGGCTGGTATGTTCTTTTTAAAAGAACAAACAATATTCTCTTGACACACTTGAACACCTGAAATTTGATAGTCTAAAGTGACACTCCACTTTAGTAGAAAGTATATTTGACAAATAAGCAGAAATCATAGAAGAAGTTGATGGCGGAACCGCTAACTTTACAATTGGAGAAGACTAAAAGACCTCACAGACCTTGCGCAACCTACTCAGGGTGTGCCTACAAGCATGCCTTTTATTCCTTTCCTTTAATGTCGCAAGTGCTGGAACTTCTAGCACTTTCTTTGGTTTAAGGCCCTCCAACATACTTGCAATACATTTTTAAGAGAATAACATGTCAATTAAATTCATACATTAAATAATGAGCCGAACCCTGCTCCAAAATTAGTACTGTGAGTTGAACAAATTTGAAAAAAACACTTAGAACATAAATCTGACCTATGCAATTTTTAGGTTTTGAACATGACTCCCATTGAAAGAACAACAGGACCCGAGCTGACAGTTCACCGGAGAAGTTCCGCTTTGAGGGTGAAGCATACATATTAGAACATAAATCTGACCTATGCAATTTTTAGGTTTTGAACATGACTCCCATTGAAAGAACGACAGGACCCGAGCTGACAGTTCACCGGAGAAGTTCCGCTTTGAGGGTGAAGCATACATTTATAGAGAGCTGAGTTCCGGGAGAGGGTGGTTAGTACGCAGGGCTGTGGCTGATTGGTCGGAAGGGCGGGTGATGATTTTGATAGGCCATACTTTGGCGCCGGTGGGAATGTTAGGACCCGGAAGAGAAGCCGGAAAGGCGTCATGTTTTAGGGAATGTCTCCTTTGGGGTTTTTTTTTCCTTTCC
>NW_007740410.1:2026-2339 GCF_000696425.1 Galeopterus variegatus | reverse complement strand
TTTTAGGGAATGTCTCCTTTGGGGTTTTATGGGGCCCTACATTCCTCCCTTTTTCCTCTATTGGGGGATAAGGTCATCAAGGTCTTCGAGCTACTTCCTGCTGGAGAGGGGCATTGAGGGGGGAGGAACGGGGAGGAGAAGGAAGCCCTTTATTATACCCCAAAGGAGAGTGGTAAATAGGGTGATTTCAAGGGGGGAGAAATCCATGAAGGTCCCTTGGAGCCATAAGTCCATCTGCTGTGTCCAGTGAGTATAAGAGGTTGCGGGAGAGATCATCCAGGCATCTGCAGCTATGGTGGTTAGGAACAAGCGC
>NW_007740410.1:0-580 GCF_000696425.1 Galeopterus variegatus | reverse complement strand
GATGATGTTAATTTCAGCTAGGCCTGATTCATTGACATAATAACAACATTCCTCTCTGAGGAAGATGCATGTGCCTCCCTTTTCAGCGGTGAGAAGGTCTAGTGCTCTACGGTTTTGGAGAGTTACCTTAGCGAGGGAGGTAACTTGCCTTTGTAGGGAGGAGAGGGACTCAGCGGTGGAGGTCAAGTCTTCAAGTTTAGTGTTGATGTCTTTAACTGTCTGTATAAGTTTCTCGCACTTTGAATTTCCAAACATAGAAGGGGCTGGGAGTGCCCTTTAGGGGCAATAAGGAAAGTAGGAAGACGCTAAGAAGGGAATTCATTTCCGCGTATGGGTGGGAGGACTGGAGGTCGGGATAGACGGAGTTTGAGGGGGTTGGTAGGATGAGGGGTGCAGGAATAGCTTTCTTGAGAGGGCTTGGTCTGGACTTCAGGCCCACTTGTAGGTTCCGTGAGATTCACCAGTGAGCCTTGAGGGCAGGGTTTTAACCTGAGGCCTGGGGCCGGTATGGACAGTGTAGACGCCAAGGGAGAGAGAGAGCTCGAGATAAATTTTGTGTTATTTGAGCAGTGAACTCCGG
>NW_007740409.1:0-30294 GCF_000696425.1 Galeopterus variegatus | reverse complement strand
ACACACACACAAACCGGGGGAGGCGGGGTGGGGAAAAAAAAAAGAAAAGAAACGACAGCCAACTGGGCCCACTAGAGCTCAGGGGAAGAGGAGGAGAGATCTACAGGGTGCATGAAGGTGGGAGAAACCATAAGAGAAAGAAAAAACCACTCTGACCATTTCGAGCGCTGGCCATGTCCAGCCTGGAACAGCTGAGCACTCAGAGCAGGAGCCAGCAAAAGCCACAGCTGTGCCCTTTGGATAAAGTTGCTTGGAGGCAGCAGGGGAGAAGAGGTTCTTGGTAGCCCCCAGGCCAGCAAGACCACTAATAGGGTTCCCATGGTCCCACATAGGAGCAAGAAGCCACAACAACTGAAAAGAGCCACTCAGAGGCTGGTGAGTCATAGCAAGGGAGCAGCGCATGGCCCATCCCATGGGAAGTGTTTGGAGCATGGCGGTGGGGGAGGTGGACCCACCAGGATAACACTGGGGCAGAGCAAGGACAGCTGATCTGCACCCCAATCAGCAAAGGACCACTCAGAGGAGACTGGTCAGGAACATAGAATTCCACAGGGTGCAGTTTGATGAAAACACTCAGGCCCAGACCAGAGTTTCTACACAACCCTGATACACCAGATTTCACCTGACCCAGAAGTACCTATTAAGTCAACCATTAAAACCTGAGCTGCACAAAAAGCCTTCCCCAGGGAATCAGCAGCAAAGCAGCAGTTTAGCTAAACCACATAGCTTAAGTACTGGTCCCCACAGGAGGCTCCCCCATTTTAGAAGCAAGCAAAGGACAACAAATGAGTTCCAGTGCAGAGTTTAAGTGGTGGGAACAGCAAATAATCCAACACAGAAATGAAGGAAAAAACAAAGTACCCGCAACCAGAGACAAAGTTCAATATTAACTAGTAAAGGTCTCATTTCAACAAAGAACATCTATAACACCTAGAAGGACTGGAAGTCCCCTGGGCTACCAAACCACAAGGGGAGGAGTACTGTGGACCTCAGCCATGTCCCCTGATGCCCATAACCAGTCCCAAGGCTGGGGGCCTCGGCCATGCCCCCCAACACGCACAACAACCAGCCCAGTGAGGACCACTGAGTCACTGCAGGAAGCACCCTGGGCTCTCTCCAGCTGGGGCGGTGGGGGACAGAGGGCCTCAGTCATGCCACCCCCCGACATGCAGCCAGCCCAGCAGTGACCATCAAGCCACAGCAGGAAGTAAGCTGTACTAGAGAATGGGAATCAGTGAGAAACTAGAATAATATTAGATGGCCCTATGTACAGAAAACACAGGAGATCCTGAATACTGCCCCAAAGTGATCATCATACCACTATAAGGAATAATATGATAAGTGAGAATAAAGATACTTATCCAAAAATGGTTAGTGTTTTGGCCATTGATATGGATTGAATTGTGTCCCCCAAGTTTTACATGTTAGAAGTTTTACATATTGATCCCCACTGTGACTGTCAAGCGGGTGGGAAATCCTGTTATGGTAATTGAAAGGTGGGGCCTTGAAGACGTGATTGGATTCTGAGGACCATGCCCTAATGAATGGATTAATAATGGTGGTCATGGGTGTAGTTCTGAGGGCTTTTTATTTTTTTAAGGAAATGTAATTTTATTAATATTATTTTTTACATTCTAGGATGCTGTTGTGGAGCAGTTGGGAGTGAGGGGGAGAGGGGAAAAGGGAAGGAAACATAATGGAAGGAGGAGGAAGTAGTGGGGCTGGACTGAGGCATGTGGCACCACCCTCATTCCCACACGGGAGACCAGGGAGCTTCCCGTGGTGGCTTAGTCACTGCTGGGCTGGATGCAGATGTCAGGGGTGTGTGGCAAAAGACCTCATCTCTCACCACCCCAGATCAGGAACCAGGGACCCTTCTTGCTGCAACTTGGTTGTTGTCGCTGTGCTGGCTGTGCATGTCAGGGGGATGTGGATGAGGCACGAGGCCCCCCACTGCTCCAGCTTAAGAGAGCCTGGGGTGCTTCCTGCGGCAGTTTGGTTGTCACTGCTGGACTGGCTGCAGATGTCAGGGGGCATGGCTGAGGCTCTCTGTCACCCACCACCCCATCTTGGGAGGCCCAGGGTGCTTCCTGCAGTGGTTCGCTGGTTGCTGTTGGGCTGGCTGTGCATGTCAGGGGGGCATGGCCAAGGCCCTTGGCCTCCCACTGCCCTGGCTTGGGAAAGCCCAGGGTGCTTCCTGCAGAAACTTGGTGGTTGTCACTGGGCTTGCTGCATGTGTCATGTGTTGAGGGGGAATGACCAAGGCCTGAGAACCCCCACTGCTTTGGCTCAGGAGAGCCTGGGGCGCTTCCTGCAGTATCTCTGTGGTTGCTCCTGGGCTGGCTGCAGGTGTTGGGGGTGTGGCTGAGGCCCGAAGTCCTCCATTGTCCCAGCTTGGGACCATAATCCTTGTGATATGACAAAGTATAGGGAAAAGACAAAATGTCCATTAACATAGAATTTGTTAAGTGAATGTTGCACAGCCATTAGATATAAGGCAGAGCTATATGTACTGACATGTATTGACAAAGAAAGATGTTTAAGATATATTGTTAAATAAGAAAAGACTTCAGAATAGTATGTGGAGTATTGTTCCATTTGGCTGTAAGTGAATGGGAATTAAAACCAAATTGTTAATAGTAGTTACAGTGAGTGTGGGGGATGGGATTACAGAAAGACTTTTCACTTTCTGTGTATCATATACCCAAAATTGTTAGTAGTGTCTACTACAAGTGTACATGCATTAAATAATCATGCATTATCAGAATGAAAATAAAGATATGTCTATTTTGAAAAATACAAAATAATGATAGTAATAAACCAAGGAGACCCTAGATTGGGTGAGGAGTTTAAGCAGCTATGGGAGGGAATTGAACCTTTGAAGACACAGGGAGCCAGGCATAGGGTTCATTTCAGAAGCATTACCATGACTCCTCCCCAAGACAGGTTACTGAAAGTTCCTGGACCCTCACCACTTCTAGACAGAACAGGTTGAAGTACTAAAATCTTTTGTAACTTGGCTGCTGATTAGGCAATTTTCTTTCTGCCTTGTGTTATGTATTTGTAAAATAAAATTCCATTATGGAAAGTCTATCTGCATGAATATTTTTGACCGTGAATAATAAAGCAGAATAGAAAGGACAGGATCTCAGGTTGGCCTGTAGAAGAATTAGGAACCAAGAGAATATTATCACCTGACAACCCATGGTATCAAGATACATACATACTTGAGAGGGAAGGAGATAACCCTCATCAGGCCCTCCCACCTGACTTTGTGCCACAGGAATATCAGTATGAGGACTCCACACCTCCTATCCCCTCTTGGAAGCTCAGTCTTGGCATCCTAAAGTTCACATAGCCCAGGAGCATCTATCATTTTCTAATTTATTCCTCTGGAACATGAATCAGTTTCAGGTAATGACAGGTGTTTGTGAATGGGAAAAACAAGGTCACTGGAGATGAGGAGCTCAAGGAACTGAGAAAACATATGTTGGGTGGTTGCTGAGTTAAATGCTTAATAATGTATTATGGCAGCTTTTGTGGTGAAAAAAATAACATTTATTGTGTACATATTATGTGCCAGATATTTTTCGAAATATCTTTCTTATATTCACCCATACAATCTTCATAACAACCGGTATGAGTATTACAGGGCTGCCGTATAAAAATTACCACAAACTGGATGGCTTAAAATAACATGATTTTTTCCCCATAGTTCTGGAGACCAGAAATCCAAAATCAACCTTTTAGCAAGGATAGTTCCTTTTGGAGGTCCTAAGGAAAAATCTTTTTTATGCCCCTTCCTAGTTTCTGGTGGTCACTGACAATCCTTGGCATTCCTTGGCTTGTAGGTACATCTTTTATCACACGGCATTGTCTCTGTGTTTCTGTATGTGTCTGTGTCTTTACATAGCCTTTCTGTAAAGACAACAGTCATTGGATTCAAGGCTCACCTTAATTCATCTTAATTAAATCTGCAAAGACCCTATTTCCAAATAAGGTCACATTCACATGTAGTGGAGGCTAGGACTTCAACATATCTTTTTACATGACACATTACAATGTACAACAGTCTGTCTTTTGGCCCTCCAAAATTCATGTTCTTCTCGTGCAAAATACATTCACTCCATCCCAACATCCTAACCACTCTTTTAAAAAAAATTATTTATTTATTAATAGAAATATATTGATTAGGCATATTTATGGGGTACAGAATTATATTTAAATACATGTATACAGTGTGTGGTGATCAAATC
Organism: Galeopterus variegatus; assembly: GCF_000696425.1. Lineage (NCBI taxonomy): Eukaryota > Metazoa > Chordata > Mammalia > Dermoptera > Cynocephalidae > Galeopterus > Galeopterus variegatus. The sequence goes on along the minus strand of NW_007740409.1, from coordinate 26,038 downwards.
AGGGTAATTAGCATATTCATCATCACAAAGCTTTATCATTTCTTTGTGATAAGAGCATTTGATCTCCTCTCTTCTAGTGATTTGAGAATATGAAATAAATTATTGTTAATTATAGATGCCTAGCACTACCCAACACTGCTAGAATTTATTTTTTCTATCTAGCTGTAATTTGTATCTATTAACCAACTTCTCCCAATCACCCCTTCCCCCTCTCCCCTCCCCTTCCCACCTTTTAGTATTCACAATTCCACTCTCCACTTCTAAAAGTTCTACTTAATTTTTTTAAGTTCCCACATATGAGTGAGAACATGTTGTATTTATCTTTCTGTACCTGACTTATTTCATTAAACATAATGTCCTCCAGGCTCCTCCATGTTGCTGCAAAGGGGCAGTATTTCATTCTTTTTCATGTCTTAGTAGTATTCCATCATGCATATATATATTTTCTTTATCTATTCATCTGTCGATGGACACCTTGGTTGATTCCATATCTTGGCTATTGTAAATAGTGCTGCAATAAACATGGAGTACAGGTATCTGTTTGGTATGCTAATTTTCTTTCCTTTGGATAAATATCCAGCAGTGGGACTGCTGGATCATATGATAGTTCTTTTTTTTTTAAGAACCTCTACACTCTTTTGCATAATGGTTATACTAATTTACATTTCAATCAACAGTGTATAGTTCTCTTTTCTCCGCATCCTCACCAGCATTTGTTATTTTTTGTATTTTTAATAAAAGCCAATCTAACTGGGAGGCTATGATATCTCACTGTGGTTTTGATTTTAATTCCTCTAATAAGTAGTGCTGTGAGCATTTTTTTTTATATATATATATACTTGTTGGACATTTGTATGTCGTCTTTTAAAAAATTTCTATTCAGGGCATTTAGCCATTGTTTTTTATTTTAGAATATAATTGTACATATTTGTAGGGTACAATGTGTTGTTTCAATGCATGTGTATATTATACAATCTACTTAGGGTAGATAACATATCCATCCCTTAAACATTTACCTTTTTTTTATGGTGAATACAGTCAACATTCTCTTTTCTAGCTATTTGGAAATATACAATATAGTATTATTAGCTCTAGTTAGCCTAGAGCATCAGAACTTATTCTTCCTATCTACCTATAGATTTGTACTTGTTAATCCACCTATTCCACTCCCTCCTCCCCCTCACTTCATTCCAAGCCTCTAGTAGTAATTATACTCTCTTCTTCTAAAAGTTCAACTGTTATTTTTTTTCAGCTCCCACATGAGTGAGAACATGCAGTATTTATCTTTCTGTGCCTGACTTCACTAAACATAATGTCTTCTAGGCTCATTCACATTGCCACACATAAAAGGATTTCATTTTTTTCATGACTGATTAGTAATTCTTTGTGTATATATACCACATTTTCTTTATCCATTCATCTGTTGATAGACACCTAGGTAAATTCCTTATCTTGACTATTGTAAAAAGTGCTGTGATAAACATAGGAGTTCATGTATCCCTTCAACACATTGATTGTCTTTCCTTTGGATATATATGCCCAGTAGTGGGAATTGCTGGATCAGATAGTTCTATTTTTAGTTTATTGAGGAACCTCTATACTGTTGTCCGTAATGGTTGTACTAATTTACATTCACACTAAGTATATAAGATGTTTCCTTTTCCCTGCATCTTCACCAGCATTTGTTATATTTTGTCTTTTTGATAATAGCCATTCTAACTGGGGTGAGATGATATCTCATTGTGGTTTTAATTTGCATTTCCCTCTTGATTAGTGATGTTGAGCTTTTTTTAAAAATGTACTTGTTGTCCATTTGTGGGTCTTCTTTTTAGAAATGTCTGTTTAGTTTCTTTGCCCATTTTTAAATCTGATTATTTGGGGTTTCTTTGCTATTTTAAGTTCTTTGTATATTCTGAAAATTAATTTTTCATCAGACAAATAGCTTGCAAATTCTTTCTTCCATTCTGCCAGTTGCCTCTTTGCTCTATTGATTGTTTTCTTTGTTGTTCAGAAGCTTTTCACTTTGATGTAATCTCATCTCTCTGTTTTTGCTTTTGTTGCCTATGCTTTAGCAGTCTTCCTAAGATTTTTTCCCGGACCAATGCCTTGGACTGTTTCCCCTATATTTTCCTCTAGTAGTTTTATATTATCAGGTCTCAAATTTAAGTTTTTAATCCATTTTGAGTTGACTTTGATATATGGTGTGATATAGAGATCTACTTTCTTTCTTCTGCATGTGAATATCCAGTTTCCCCAGTTTTTGGTGAGAGTGGCATGTTGAAGTTCACAACTATTATTGAGTTGAGGTCTATGTCTCCCTTTAGATCAAGTAACAATTGCTTTTATACATCCTGGTGCTCTGGTGTTCAGTGCATATATATTTATAAATATTACATCTTCTTCCTGCATTCATCCTTTTATGATTATATAATGTCCTTCTTAGTCTGTTTTTTATAGTTCTTGCTTTGAAGTTTATTTTATCTGATGTAGGTACGGCAACTTTTGCTCTTTTTTGGTTTCCATTTGCATGGAATGTCTTTTTCCTTCCCTTCACTATTAGTCTATGTGTGTCTTTATTGGTGCAGTGAGTTTCTTGCAGGCAGCATATAGTTGGTTCTAGTCTTTTAATCCATTCAGCCAGTCTATATCTAGGTGGGAAATTTAATTTATTTACATTCAAGGTTGTTATTGAAAGATATTGGCTAATTCCTGCCATTTTATTAATTTCTTTATGGTTGTTTTATATTTCTTTTGTTCCTTTCTTTCTCCTTTATCTTTGCTGTTCGTTTTTTTTTTGTTGTTGTTGTTCGTTTTGTTTTGCTTATAGTGATGATATATTTTTCTCTCATTTCTGTATTTGTTCCACTAGCAATTTTTATTATTTCTCATGTATTTGTGGTGATACATATCGTTCTTTTGATTCCAGATACAGGACTCCCTTGAGAATTTGTTGTAGGGACAGTCTTGTAGTGGTGAATTCCTGCAGTTTGTGTTTGTCCGGGAAAGATACTACTTCTCCTTCATTTCCAAAAGAAAGATTAGATGGATAATAGTATTCTTGGTTGGCAGTTTTTTGTTTTTGTTTTTCATTTAGCACTGAGAGGGACATATCATTCTGCTCTCTCCTGGCCTGTAGGGCTTTAGCCTGATGGGGATTCCTTTATAGGTGATTTAATACTTTTCTCTGGCCATTTTTAGAATTCTTTCTTTGTCTTTGATTTTTAACAATTTGAACATAATGTGTCTCACAGAGATCCTTTTTGGGTTGAATCTGTCTAGGAATCTTTGAGCTTCTTGGATCCATAAGATAATACCTCTCCCAATGTTTGGGAAATGTTCAGCTATTATTTTATGAAATAGGCTTTCAATGCATTTTTCTTTCTCCTCTCTTTATGGTATACCCAAGATACAGATGTGTGTATACTTAAGGTTATCAGAAATATCTCGTAGATTCTCCTCATTTCTTAAAGTTCTTTTTTCTTTTTCTTACTCCAACTGTGTTAATTCAAAAAGCCTGTCTTCTAGTTCAGAAATTCTTTCTTCTGCTTGTTCTACTCTGCTGCTTATGCTCTTAGTTCTATTTTTTATTTGCTTGAATTAATTCTTCATTTCCAGGATTTCTGCTTAGTTCTTTTTAAATGACTCTATCTCTTTGTTGAATTTCTCATACTTTTCCTGGATTTTTTTCTTTTTTACTTGAATGTAATTTCTATCTTTTTTTTATCCATCATGTTGAGTTTCCTAAGTATTGCTGTTTGGGATTCCTGTTCAGGTGATTTGTCAATTTCCTGTTGTTTGGAGTCTGTTATTGGAGAATTGTAGTCTTTTGGGAGAGTCATGCGTTCCTGTTTTTTCATGCTTTTCAAAGTCTCTGCATTGATGTCTGGGCATCTGGAGATGTGTTTTTTTAATTTTAGGAGTGTTTTTTGAAGGGAGAGACTCTTTCCTGTGGAAGTATTCTATATTGACAGTCTAGTTGGGCATTTTATATTTGGGTCTTGGTCATGCAATACTGTAGCCTTTGTGGGAATTCCTTGGCTGTATTCAATCTTGGAGTTGTCTATGAGTGCCTTTGTTGCATAGGTGGTGGGACCCTCAACTGTCCCTTGTTTGGGTCAGTTTCTTGTTAGGGTGGGTGATCCACTGTTGTTCAGTAAGCAGGTGTACACTGGTGCAGCAGGTCCTGGCAGCTCTGTAGAGGACCACTGGATTAGCTGTTGAGACTTGACCATGCCTGCATGGATGCTTTATCAGCTAAGTTGGTGTAATCCTTTGTTGTCATTTCAACACTGTTCAAAGCATCATTCACCAGTAGATTTCATCTGAAGAAACCACTTTCTTTGCCCATCAGTAAGAAGTGTTCTCATTTGTTAAAGTCTTCAGTCCATGGGGACCACCCTGGTGCTAAGGTGAGCCTGAGCCTGGATCCTGAATCCATAGAGTCTGCAGGAGTAGGCCTGGAGCTTGGCTCCACAGGTGCCATCCTCACACTGGGGTGGCAATATAACCTATGTCTGCCATGGGAGACATGGAGCTGGGGTGAGAGAAATAGACTCCAAAACAATAATAGTTGGGGACTTTAATACCCCCCTTTCAGCAAAGGACAGACATCCAGAGAGACAATTAACCAAGAAACGTCAGAGTTAATCCCCATTCTAGACTGATAGTACCTAATGGACAGTTACAGAATATTTCATCTCACAACTACAGAATACACATTTTTCTCAGCAACACGTGGAACATTCCCTAAAATAGACCATATGTTAGGTCACAAAACAAGTCTCAGATTGTTTAAAAAATGAAACTATACCAACAATTTGTTCAACCATAACAGAATGAAACTAGAAATCAGTATACAAGGGACACTGAAAATCATACAAATATAGGAAAATTAAATGACATGTTTCAAAATAATGAATGAGTTATTTTTTTTTAATTATAAATTCCTGGAGACAAATGAAAATGAAAACACGATAAAAGCAGTTCTAAGAGGGAAGTTTAGGGCCGGCCCAGTGGCGCACTGCTACAGTGCCCCGCTTGGGAGCGTGGCGGCGCTCTTGCCGAGGGTTCGGATCCCACATACAGACCGGCCGCTCACTGGCTGAGCGGGGTGCGGGCGCGACACCGAGGGTTGCGATCCCGTTGCTGGTGCCGATCCGGTACGGGCGTGACACTGAGGGTTGCGATCCGTTGCCGGTCACGAAAAAAGACAAAAAAAGGAAAAAAAAATAAGAGGGAAGTTTATAGCAATAAATGCCTACATCAAAAAAGTAGAAAGAGTTCAAATAAACAACCTAATGTTAAACCTCAAGGAACTGGAAAAACAAGAACAAACCAAACCCCAAATTAGAAGAAAGAAAATAGCAAAGGTAAGAGTGGAAATAAATTAATTAGAGATTAAAAAACAATACAAAAGATTGATAAACAGAGTTGTTTTTTCAAAAACATAAAATTGATATACCTTCAGCTACACTAACAAGAGAAAAGAGAGTAGACTCAAATAGTTAAAATGAGAAATGAAAAAGAAAACATTATAACTGGTAACACAATAATACAAAGGATCATAAGAGACTATCATGAGCAACTATATGCTAACAAACTAGAAAACTAGAAGAAATACATGGTTATGAGGACACCATAACCTATAAATGATGTGTTGAGACTGGAAACCCAAAATGATGGTAACTGAGAGTACTGTGGATGCCCTAAGTTTTGGTCTCACTCTCACCTATGTGGAACCAAAGCAAAAGGAGAAAATTGTTATACAAAATTTTGGGAGGCCATTGTTTTTGACAGCTTCTGCACTAGTCTCCAACAGATAAAATTAAACCAAAATGAAGTAATTCTCATGTTAAGTGCTACACAGTCAAGTTGAAACTTTAAGAAAGCAGGTAGATCCCAAAGCAGACCAGTTTTGTTCCCTTGAAAACAGGAGATTCCAGCATAATAAAATGCTGCTCTAACCCTTACAGAAAAGTAACCCAATGTCAATCCTTTTTTTCTGTTGTTCTGTTTCCTTTATCCCAATTTCTAAAAACCACTGTTCTGCTATTTCCCAGTGTAATTTGAGACCAAATAAGTCCATTTACAATTGTGACACAGATGATATCAGTACCTAAAATTTTGGTCAGTCTCTCAAAATTGAGAATTTGAGCAATAGCAGGAAAATGCCAAGTTAAGTTTGGCCTAAAGTTTTCTCCAGACATAATGAACTATAACCTAACTTGATGTGAAAACAGACTGTTGCCTACCCTTGTAACCTAACTTGATGTGCAGACTGTAGCCTACTCTTGCAAAAAGTAGCCAAATGTGAGACAATTACAGGAAGACAACTGTTCAAACCATGTTCAAATAAGGCAAACGCCTAGCTGTAACCAATCCCGGTGTTTCTATACCTCTTTCATTTTCTGTACATCACTTTCCTTTCTCTGTCTGTAAATCTCAGCTGATCATGCAGCAGCTTTGGAGTTGCTGTGAACCTATTCTGGTTCTGGCAGCTACCCAATTTATGAATTCAACTCTCATAAATTTAATTTGTCTAAAGTTTTTTCTTTTTAAGAGGTTGGTACTCTGAAAGAAAGAGAAAAATTTCTATGAAGAAAGAAAGTGGTTTCTGGCACATTGAAGCTCACTAAGTTCTAAAGATGGTCATAGCCATTGGTCACAGATGGTCACTGTGATAGTTAATTTTAGGCATCAACTTGCCTGGGTTAAATAATACCCAGATATCAGGTAAAGCATTATTTCTGGGTATGTCTGGGAGGGTGTTCTTAGAAGAAATTGGCATTTAAATTTGTGGACTGTGTAATGAGCATCTGCCCTTACCCAATGTGGGAAGGCACCATCCAGTTGGTTGAGGGGGCAGACAGAACAAAAAAGCATATAAAAGGCAAATTTGCTCTTTCTCTTCTATAGATGGGACACCCATCTTCTCCTGCACCTGGACTTCAGAACTACAAGTGTTTCAGCCTTCAAACTCTAAGACTTACAACAGCATCTTCCCAGGTACTCAGGACTTCATAATTGGACACCAGCCTTTTGGTTATCCAACTTGTAAACAGATGATTTCTCAGCTTCTATTATCACATGAGCCACTTCCCATAATTAATCTTCTTTTGGTTCTGCTTCTCTGAAGAACTCTGAATGTATATGTCCATTTCTGTTGCTTATAACAAAGTACATGGAACTGGGTAATTTGTATGAAAATGAAATTTATTGCTTACAGTTTTGGAAGCTGGAAAGTCCACAGTGCAGGGAATACATCAGGTAAGGGTCTTAGTGGTGGTGACAATGACCCATGGGTCCCACATGGCAAAAAATGGTGGAGCAGAGAGAGACTAACTTCTCATATGCTCTTCTTTTAAAGCCCTCAGAACTACACCCCTGACCGTTATTAATCCATTCACTAAGGCATGGGCCTACAATCTAATCACCTCTTCAAGGACTCACCTTTCAATTACCATAATAGGATTTGCCACCCTCAACAGTTACAGTGGGAGTTAAGCTTTTAATATATGAACTTTGAGGATACAATTAAATCAATCCACAGCACTAATACAGATTTTGGTACTAGGAGTAGTTCTAGAGAAACACGATTTTAAGAATAAGTTTTCTGAATTGGTTTGGAGTTTCTGAAATTTGCTTTCTAATTTGATTAGATATAAAAAAAAAAAAGCTCAGTGCTCTATTTCCAATAGGACAGAGAACACTGATAGTCTATGGTGTAAACTCTCAATAGAGATATGCAGACTTTCATCATTGCGCACTCCTAATCAACCATTTATAAGAGCCAAGAAACTTAGTAGCTCTGTATGTAATACTTTCAAATGTTTGTGGAAAACTAAGGAATATAATGACCTTGGTTGCTCCTAATGTCACTGGAAAAAAGTGATAAAAAGAATGAGCTCAAGGATTCCAGTTCCAAGCTCCAGCACTGCATAAATGACCTAAGAGCTTGTTGGTGTGCCCTGAGGGAGAATCTTATCCTGTAGCAAAAGGGCTGAAGGTGCTGAAAATCAAACACAAGTTCTCATTATGCAATTGGCTGATTTACAATGAAGGTTGAATTCCTAGGCTAGAAGAGTGTCTACTGTGAATGTGAGGGCATTGATTGTGAAAGAATGGGAGTCTGAAAATTGAAATGAGAACATGTGTGAAGAACCTGATAAAGCTGGGGACATCGAGCTTCTAAATTCCGATGAGACTTTTCCAACAAAAGTGATCTCCCTACTCCCAGTAGGAGTAGCCACCCCACCCAAAAGTGTTATTAGTCTTTTCACTTCTGTCTGAGGGAATTAACCCTACACTGACTGAGAAAATGGTAATGGCTTCCCTGGAGCAGTTGTCAAGCAAGATAATGCTGATTCTCCTCAGGACCCACCTCAGCACCCATTTTTGTTTCTAGACCCATAACTTGACTCAAGTCCCAGCAGGCTCCTGAAAGTGAGGTACAAAGTGTGACCCATGAAGAAGTGCACTGCACTCCAAAAGAACTACCTAAGTTTTCTAATTTATACTACCAGAAATCCAGAAAACACGTTTAAGAATGGATATTAAAGGTGTGTGATAGAGGTGGAAGGAACATAAAGTTAGATCAAGCTTAATTTATTGGTTTGGGCACACCAAGCACAGAGTTTGCATTTAATGCTTCAGTTTTGGGAGTTAGAGCTCTAACAGATTGGTTGGTTGGCTGAAACACGGATCAAAAGATGGCCCATCATGAGTAAGTTGGAGATGCACTATCTCCCTTGGTTTAATGTACAGGAAAGAATTCAAAGACTTTTGGAGATTAAAATACTAGATTAGAGGGCCGACCCCATGGCTCACTCGGGAGAGTGCGGCGCTGGAAGTGCAGCAGCGCTGGGAGCACCGAGGCTGCGGGTTCAGATCCTATATAGGGATGGCCAGTGCACTCACTGGCTGAGCGCAGTGCAGGCGACACCAAGCCAAGGGTTATGATCCCCTTACCAGTCACAAAAAAAAAAATACTAGATTAGATTGTCACTGAAGAATTGCCCACACTGAAAGAATCCAAAAGATACACCTTTCATCAATACTTTGATGAATAGATTTTTGAGGGGATCCTCAGCATCCTTGAAGAACTTCATGATTGCTCTTTTCTGTAGGCCAGACCTTACAGTGGGAACCACAGTCACTCTATTGGAAAACTTAAGTGCAATAGGCATAATTGGATAGAGGAGTAGCAGGAACCAAGTGGTGGCACACAACCACCAAAGGCAAGGTAGGTGCAGTCACTTTAATGGACAGCACAGTCCAAGCACCAATCAGAATAGTTTGACTCATGCAGACCTATGGTTTGTCTAGTTAATCATGATGGTCCTAGAAGTGAAATAGGAAGACTACAAAATTCTTCTAGGTCTAATAAACAAAAGTCTAACTCAAATCATAAAAACAAAAGACCATGTTTCCTCAATCAATTTCCAGACTTCAGCCAGTTTACAGACACAGAACACTAGCAAAACTTTATACTGTTAATCTTTTTTTCCACCCTTCCCAGAAGGGACCACTGGCATATTACTAGGGTAACTGTGCATTGGAAAAGAGGAAATAATCAGAACTTTTGGGCACTACTGGACATTGGCTCTGAACTGACACTGATTCCAGGGGACCCAAAACATCACTGTGGCCCTCAGAGTACAGGCTCATAAAGTTCAGGTGATAAATGGGATCTTAGCTCAGGTCCAACTACAGTGGGTCTAGTGGGTCCTGGAACCCATCCTGTGGATATTTCCTCAATTCCACAATGCGTAATTAAAATAGACATACTTAGCAGCTGGAAGAATTCCCACATTTGTTTCCTAACCAGTGGAGTGAGGGCTATTATGGTGGGAAAGGCTTCTATCTAAAAATACTAAATTAAAAGCAATACTACATCCCTGGAGGGATTGTAAAGATTAATTCCACCATCAAGGACATAAAGATGCAGAGGTGGTAATTCCCACCATATCCCCATTAAACTTTCCTATTTGGTCTGTGCAGAAGACAGATGGATTGTGGAGAATGACAGTGGATTAGTGTAAGTTTAACCAAGTGGTGACTCCAATTGCAGCTGCTATGCTAGATGTAGTTGTATTGCTAGAGCAAATTAACACATCTCCTGGTACCTGGTAGGCAGTTGTTGATGTGACAAATGTCTTCTTCCCCATACCCATCCATAAGGCCCACCAGGAGCAGTTTGCTTTCAGCTGGCAAGGCCAGCAATACACTGTCACTATCCTACCTCAGGAGTGTATCAACTCTACAGAACTATGTCATAATTTAGTTTGCAGGGATTTTGATTGCCTTTCCCTTCCCCAAGATATCATAGTGGTCCATTACATTGATGACATCCATTATTTTGCTGATTGGAACCAGTGAGGATGAAGTAGTAAATACACTAGACTTATTGGTAAGACATTTGTGTGTCAGAGGGTGAAAAATAATTCTGAAGACAATTCATGGGCCTTTTACCTTGGTGAAATTTATAGGGTTCATGTGGTGTGGCACATGTCAAGATATTCCTTCTAAGGTGAAAGATAAGTTGTTGTATCTGGCTCTTCCTACAACCAAGAAAGAAGTGCAGTGCCTAGTGGGCCTATTTAGATTTTAGAGGCAAAATTGGGTCTGTTACTCTGGCCAATTTGCTGAGAGACTCTAAAAGTTTCTCGTTTTGAGTGGGGCCCAGAAGAGGAAAAGGTTCTGCAACAGGTCCAGGCTGCTGTGCAAGCTGCACTGTGAATTTGGCCATGTGATCCAGCTGATCCAGTGGTGCTTGCAGATGGGAATGCTGTTTGGAATCTTTGGAAGACCCTTATAGGTGAATCTCAGCACAGGCCTTTAGGATTTTGGAACAAGGCCCTGGCATCATCCACAGATAACTACTCTCCTTTTGAGAGTCAGCTTTTGGCCTCCTGCTGGGCCTTAGTAGAAACTGAACACCTGACCATGGGCCACCAAGTTACCATGTGATATGAGCTGCCTATCATGAATTAAGTGTTGTTTGGCCCACCAAGTCATGAAGTTAGGCATGCACAGAGCACTCCATCGTCAAATGGAAGTGGCATATATGTGATTGGGCCCAAGAAGGTCCTGAAGGCACAACCAAATGCTAATGGTTTCTACTCCTGCTAAACTCCCTTTTCTCTCCCAGCCTGCAAATATGGTCTAATGGGGAGTGCCCTATGATAAATTGACAGAGGAAGAGAAACTGAGGCCTGGTTTACAGATGGTTCTGCAATGTACAGGCAGCACCTGAGCATGAATAGCTGCAGCACTTCAGGCCCTTTCTGGGACATCCTTGAAAAACAGTTAATGAAGGAAATTCTTCCCAGGGAGCAGAACTTCAAGCAGTACACCTGGTTGTGCACTTTTCTTGAGAGGAGAAATGGCCAAACATGTAATTATATACTGTTTCATGAGCTGTAGTCAGTGGTTTGGCTGGATGATCAGAAACCTGGAAGGAACATGATTAAAAGACTGGTGACAAAAACAAATTGTAGGAAGAAGTATGTGAATAGATGTTTCTGAACGGGCAAAGAACATGAAGATATGTGTATCTCAAGTGAATGTTCACCAAAGGGTGATCTCAGCAGAGGTGGATTTTAATAATCAAGTGGATAGGATGACCCATTCTGGGGAAACAAGTCAGCCTCTTTCCCCAGCCACCCCGGTTATTGTCCAATGAGCTAATAAACAAAGTGGTCATGGTGGTAGTGATGGGGATTATGCATGAGCTCAGTAACATGGAACTCCACTCACTAAGACTGACCTCACTGCAACTACCACTCGGTTCTCAACCTGCCAGCAGCAGAGACCAACACTGAGCTCTTTGTTTTCTTTCCTCTTATTCCTCTATCATGTAGCATAAGATTATTAACTTTATATCAGTATTTAAGTATTATTAATTTTACATCATAGTATTTAAGTTATAAGATATTGGGAGAAGAGTAAATATCACTCAAGGACTTTATCTCCTCTTCTAGGAAAGGGATTAGTGTGTTTATACTTTCATACGTTTTTGTGTTACTGAAAAACACCCTTTAGCATTTCTTGTAAAAATAGGTCTGGTGGTGATGTACTCCCTCAGCTTCAGTTTGTCTGAGCAAATCTTTATTTTCAGTTCATTCATGAAGAACAACTTTGCTGGGTATTCTTGGTTAGCAAGATTTTCTTTGCCTTCAGCACCTTTTTTTTTTTAAATCCCACTTGGTCTTGGCCTGTTAAGAGTTCCACTGAAAAATCCACTGTTAGCCTTATTGAAACTCCCTTAAATGTTATTTGATTCTTTTTCTTGCCATTTTCAGGATCCTCACTTTGTCCTTGATTTTTGAAATTTTAATTATAATATGTCTTTGTGTAGTCTTATTTTTATTGACTCTGATTGGAGACCTGTGACCTTCCTGTACCTAGACATTTATATCTTTCCCTAGATTTGGAAAGCTTGCTGCTATTATTTCTTTAAATAAGCTTCCTACCCCATTGTCTCTCTTTCCTCCTTTTCTGAATTCTGTAATACAAATATTTTCTCTTTTAATGCTGTCCCATAAATCCTGTAAGTTTTCTTTATTTCTTTTATTCTTTTTACTTTATTCTCCTCTGGTTGTATATTTTTAAGTAACATGTCTTCTAGTTTACAGATTCTTTCTTCTGCTGTTGATGCTCTCTATAGCAATTTTTTATTTAATTCATTGTATTTTTCAGCTTCAGAATTTCTCTTTGATTTTTTTAAAATATATAATTTCAACCTCTCTTTTAACTTTCTTACTTTAGTTATTTATTGTTTTCCTGATTTCATTGCATCATTTCTCTGTATTTTCTTGAAGTTTGCTGAGCTTTCTTAAAACAAATACTTGGAATTCTTTGTCAAGCAGTTTGTATATCTCCATTTCTTTGGGGTCAGCTACTCGGAGATTATTATGTTCCTTTTTTGGTGTTATGTCTCCTTGGCTTTTCATGTTTCTTGTTGCTGTACATATATATCTGCACATTTGAAGAAGTAGGGGCTTATTTCTGTCCTTGAAAACTGGCTTTGTCCATGAAAACTTTTCACCAGTTAGCCCATCCAGTTATTTTGGACAGGCCTTCTGGTGTGACCTGAGGGTGGGCTTGCTGCTGGAGCTCTTAGGCATGCTGGCCTGGTGCCTGAGCCAGTAGGTGGGTGGGCCTGTCAACTGGATCCACTGGGGTGGACCTCAACAGGGGTAAGGTTTTCAGAGATGGGCCTGGAACATGTACCCATGAGAGCAGATCTAGAGTTTGTATCCATAAGGGCTTCCCTGATGCTGGAATGAGCCTTGAGCCTGAGTCTTCAGGGTCTTTCCAGGCACTCTGGCACCTGGGCCCACTGAGATGAGCCTGGAGCTTGAGTTGATGGGGGCTGGCTATCAACTTGTGTTGGGTTAACCTGGTACCGGATGCTGCAGGAGTGGGTCTGGATCTTGGGTCCACAGGAGCTGGCTTGGTGCTTGGGTCTACAGAGGTGTTTTTGGAGCCTCAGTCTATAGGGTATGGCCTGGCACAGGGGTATGCTGGGGTGGGCCTGGACCCTGGGTCTGCTGGAGCAGGTCTGAACCCTGGGTTCTCTGGAGATGGAGACCAGCCTGGTGCTTAGGCTGGTGTGAAGCCTGGGTCTGCAGGGGCTGGTCTGGAGCCTAGGGTTTTGGGTGCTGACTTGGTGCCTAGAGCCACTGGGGCAGGTCTGAAGGCTATGTGTGCAGATGCTGGCCTAGATGCTAGGACCACAAGGGCTGGCCTGTACCCTGGGTCTGCTAGAGCATCAAGCCACATGGGCCAGCCTAGATGGTATGGCCATGGGGACCAGCCCGGCACTAGAACAGGCCTGAAGGAACTGGCATGGTGCTGGGTGGGCCTGGATCCTGTATCTGCAGGGGTCAAACTGGAGGCTAGATCTGCAGATGCTTGCCTGATGACTAGGGCAGCAGGGACTGGCCTAATACTGGGGCAGGCATGAAGCCTGATGCCATGGGGGCCAGCCTTTAACTCAGAACAGTGCAGAGCTGGAGGCCTCTGGAAACTGCCTGGCCCTAGTGTGGGCCTGGATTCTGATTCTATGAGGGCTGGCCTAGCACTGGGGTGGGTCTGAAGTCCAGTGTTATTGGACCCTCTCTGCTGCTGGGGCCAACCCAGAACCTGGAACTTCTGGGGTCAAGCTGGTGCTGGAGCAGGTTTGCCCACCATGTCTCCTGGGGCAGGGGGCCCCTTTCTGGTGCTGGGGTGGGCCTGGAGCCTCAGTTTGTGGGTACCAGCTTAAAGTCTGGAGGGGTGGGGGCCTGCCCAGCCCTGGATTTTACTGAAATAGACCTGGCTTGTGGGTCAGAGGCAAAGTCCAGTGCTGAATTCCCCTTTCATCCTCCACATAGATAGGTATCTCTCTTCTTGCTGTGCTGCCTGGCATTGGGGGAGGGTTGATGCAGGTAATAAAAAACTGTCCTTCACTGTGCCTTTTCTTGTTGATCCGCTACACACAGGTGCTGTAATCCCTCGCCTGTTTTCCTGAGTTCTTATGAAGGTATTTTCATGCATGGATAGTTGTTCAAATTGATGTTTCTGCAGGGGGATGAGTGCTGGAGCATCCTAGTCTGCCATCTTACTCCATAGGAATTTAATGAGAAGTTGGGAGAGGCTGTCTTGAGACCTGCTAGTCAGATGTCATTTTTTTAAAAAAAATCAACTTTGAAATATTATGCATATACAATATAATTTATGACAAAGTGTACAATTCCATGGGTTTGGATGTTTATAGACATGTGCAAATATCACTAGTCAATTTTTGAACACTTTCATTACCCCTCAGTCATAACTTAAGGGGAACTTCATCCTTAAGAAAACACTAATTCTTATTTTTCTATAGATTTGCCTCTTTTAGACATTTTATAAATAAAATTATATAATACATGCGACTAGCTTCTTTCAAATAGCATAACGTCTTTAAGGTTCATCCTTGTAGTGTGTATCTATACTTCTTCCCTTTGTGTGGCCAAATTAATATTCCATTGTATGGATACACCACCTTTTGTTTTCCATTTTTCAGTTGATGGAAACTTAGATTGTTTCCACATTTGGCTAGTATGAATATTGCTACTATAAGCACTGCTGTACAATTTTTGTTTGAACACGTTTTTAGTTCTTTGGGGTATACACCAGGAGTGAAATTCCTGGATCACATGTTTATTCTATATTTAATTTATGGAGGAAGTGATAAATTAAAGTAATTGTTTAGAACATATTAAGTGTGTACAACATAACTGAAATATACATGAATATCACCATACCTCCATTTGTGATTTTTCAGATTTTTGATTCTGAGGCCAAGGACTAATTTCAGTGGACTGAGTCAAATACTCAAATTTCACAACCTCTCTGAATATTTATTCTATACTGTCAGCTTTAATTACTTATTTGAACAAATTATATAATTAATTCATATTTTAATATATACCATGTGTACCTGACATTTTCAGATACAGTATATTCTTAGAAAAATGTATTTCTTTTATTGTAATTCAGAAAAGAAAAGTTCTCTATTCTACATCTCTGGCAGATGGTTGTTACAATCTATACACAATTTCTATAAAGTTCTACTCTCTGAACAATTCATGGACTGCATAAAATATTGAAAGCTGCTGACTGATGTTTTCCCATTCTTTTGGTCTTTTTTAACATAATTAGAATACCTTGTTATTTGAAACTGAGCATTTAAAAAAAAAGTAGAAGATTACAAAAAAAAAAACAAAAACCCAAAACTAAATGAAAACAAACCAATCATCTTGACCAGAAAATAGTTAAGATGGAAAAGAATATAGGATGAGAATTAGTATGACAAGATATAGATACCAGAGAAAAATTGAGTAAAGTGAAGAAAATGTGCTGGAAACTTTTACTCCTGATTTTACACGTCCCCCTCCCCTTTCCTGATATTTTCACACTGCAATGGATGAGAAGCTGGTCATTTGTAAATAGAAAGTCATATTTTGACACCAATTTTAGTAATATTTTATATTTGGAGTTCTTATGAAACATTGAATTAAAACTCACACTTTACTAAATAGTAGTCACATAGGTCTAACACAGCATTTAGAGACAAAATTTATTTATTGAAACCTTAAAGGATTTACAAGAATTCAAATTTATACAACAAAGATTGGGTGTCACAAAAAGAGAGCAATGGTTGGTTGCTGCAGGACAACATCACTGGTGTTATTTGCTTTGGTGAGGTCACCATGATCCTGGACCTGGCCTTTAGTCTTAGAGTTCTACAAATTGATCTTGCTAATGTCCTATAGCACCACATCAAGATTTTAAGAGAAGAGGGGCCACATTCATCTTCACAATAAAATGTCATTACCAACCTTGAGCAGAGGCTCTCAAGCGTGGTATTAGAGATGTATCCAAAAAAGCATGCCGGGTTCTCCTGAGCTGGGGCAGTGGGGGGCCGAGAGCCTTAGCTGTGCCCCCCAGCATGCACAAACAGTTCGATGACCACTGAGCCACAGCAAGAAGGGTTCTGATTTCACAAGCTGGAGTGGGGGGCGAAGGCTTTTGCCACACTCCCATGACATCTGCACCCAGCCCGGCAATGAACAAGCCACTGCTGGAAGCCCTCTGGTCTCCTCTGTGGGAATGAGGGGGGTGCCACAGACGTCAATCCCACCCCTTCTCTTTCCTCCTCCTTCCATCCCAATTCCTTCCCCTTTCCCCTCTCGCCCTTTCTCCCAACCGCTCTGCAACAACATCATAGAACTTTAAAAAAATTAACAAATAAATAAGAAAATATTTTTTAAAAGGTATAGAAAGAGAAGAACAATTTATTAATTTATAATTAGAAATGAAATTATACAGGTCAGATATTTCTGTTGAGCAGATAACATCCCACTTTGCATTTTAAGCAAGTTACAAGGGAAGCAAAATTATTAGAACAATTCTTGACAAACACTAAATTAAAGTCATAGGATGCTGATCATCTGCATCTTGCTTAGTATCCAATGTATTTGACTGCAAAATGAATATTTATTTGTCAGGTGGGCCATATGTTTCTATAACCTTAGGAATATATCACCTAGAGAAGTATTGGTATGTCTACCTCTATGTTACTTGTTTTTCTAGGTTTCCATAATCAACCAGCTGCATTCTTTCTCCCTTGCCCCTTGACACATTCTTATATTCTTTACGAAATTTACATTTATTTATTTATACAAATAATACATGATTATGATCAAATTGTATATAGTCCAAATAACATAGACCAAAGTCCTCTTGCCACTAAATTTTTACCATTCCTCGGTCTTCCTTCTGTCTGTAGAAGGAAACATAAGTATCAATTTCCTTCTACACCTTTACCTATATACTTGTATTTTTAAAAGTATGCCTACATAGTACTTACAGTAATATAAAGTTTTAGATTGGGGGTTAGGAGTATAAATTAGATCATCCATACATACCATTCTGCAATTTGTATTTATTCACTTAAGAATGTCTTAGGCCCAGAAGCAGGCAAGAAACAGAGCACACCTGGGGTCCTAAGGCAAGAGCTGAGGGCAGCCCTCTCTGCCTGGAAACAGAAAAGAAATGGAGCACACCCAGGGTCCTAGACAGGAACCAAGTACAGCATCCCCACCAGGAAACAGGCAAGGAGTATGCCAAAAACACCACTTCCTCATGGGTGGTCCACCACGGCCATGGCTGCCACAAAAGGGGCTCAACAACACAGCAATAGTCACAGCTGCCATGCAGGTGGCCCACCAGAAACCCAACCACAGTGACACAAGGAGAATCACAAGCAGAGACTAGAAAAAGAAAAGGACATCTCTCTCCACAAAGCCCACTCCAGAGTAAGAGAAGAAGCAACTGCTCTACCATACCACTGCTTTATTTCTGATTTTAGTAATTTCTGTCTTCTCCCTTTTTTTCTTGGTCAGTCTAGATACAGGTTTGCAAATTTTGTGGATATTTTTAAGGAATCAAAAAAAAAAACTATTAAGCAGTCTACAAAGTACCATTGATGTAAATATTTTAATCAAACATTAACTTTACATAATTCTTTTAGGGTATAATAATCTTTATATATATTCTTTAACTTGTTAAATGTATAACTATTATTCATGTTCTTTGACAGACTTTGATATGGGTGATTGAAATCAAGCTCATTCTTTTTTATAGCAGAGTAGGATTCCATTGTGTAGATATACCACATTTTCCGTATCCACTCATCTGATGATGGACATTTGGGCCCGTTCCAACTCTTAGCTATTGTAAAGAGTGCTTCAATGAACATTGGGGAACAGGTATACCTTCGAAAGAATTATATTAAGTGAAACAAGTCAGGCACAGAAAGAGAAATATCGCATGTTCTCACTTATTTGTGGGAGCTAAAAATAAATAAATAAACAACGTGGAGGGGGGAGGGAAGAAGACACAACAATTACAATTCCTTGAAGTTGATACGACAAGCAAACAGGACATTGTTGGGAGGGGGGGAGAGGGAGGAGGGAGGGAGGTTTCGGTGATGGGCCACAATAATCAACCACATTGTATATTGACAAAATTAAATTAAATTTAAAAAAAAAAGAAATCAAGCCCAAAACTCATTTCTAGAAAAAAAGAAAGAAAAAGAAAAAATAAGAAATGTCATAATGATTTTTTTCTTCATCAAAACAGATCTATTCCAATATTTCAATTGCCTCACAATATTATGTTGCATGACAGCATAATTTATTAAATCATTTCTTTTTTTTTTTTTTTTTAAAGATGACCGGTAAGAGGATCTTAACCCTTGACTTGGTGTTGTCAGCACCACGCTCAGCCAGTGAGTGAACCGGCCATCCCTATATGGGATCCGAACCTGGGGCCTTGGTGTTATCAGCACCACACTCTCCCAAGTGAGCCACGGGCTGGCCCTAAATCATTTCTGTTAAAATACATTTACTTATGTTAGCAACTTTTTGTATTACAACAAAGCCAATTTGTTCATATGTAGAATTATTTTCATACATTCAACAAATGGAATATGTCAAGACATAACTTAAGATTTTCATGTTGCTAAAAGACTTTTAAAATGTACACCTTCAGAAGTAGAATATATGTCACCACATCATTTCTAAAACTGGAGATTATGGAGGCTTTTAACTGTTGCAAATATGACGGGTTAATAGTGAAGTCAACTAAGTTTATTACTATTATTGGCAATTTACATTTTATCTTCTATTTACTGTCTGTTCTTTTACCATTTTTCTATTGGGTTGTTTCTGTTTTTGTATTAATGTAAAAGACTATTTTATATATTCTAGGAACTAAAAATTTATTATATATTCATTAAATGTTACTACATTGTATATCTTCTAAGTTTATTTATAATGTCTCTTTTTATTAATATGTTTGAATGTTTTATAAAAAAAGATTTTATTCAGAAACATTAAAACAAGGAAACAATATAAAATGTATAAAGATAAGATTAATAATCTCCTCCAACAAACACCATTCCCAATCTGCTGAAGTTAATAAAAGTTAGAATTCTGGAGTGTAACAATCACAACTATTCTTTGAACTTGTTGAGACAAGTGAACAGACAGGATGTTGGTCAGGGGAAGGGGAGAGGGAGGGGGGAAAGAGGAATTGGTAAAGGGACACGAAAATCAACTGCATTGTATATTGATAAAATAAAACAAAATAATAAAAGTAAAAAGTAAAAAAAAATTCTGGAGTGTATACCTCACAATTATTCCCATAACCACAAAAACAAAAAACGTTGTATTTACACATATGCAAGGTTTTCTGTAGTTCCAAAATATGGAATATCATATATAATATGAGCTCATATTACACATGATATTCCATAACATGTTTTCCTTATTTAATAATATTTCATAGTAACCATACAGATTTAACATATTTTTTAAAATATCAGTGTAACATTCCACTACATGGTTCCACCACAATTTAGTCAATAATTTTTCAAATAAAGGAATTGAATGTGATTCTCATTGTTTTTAAAAATATCCAAATATATTCTAAGCCTGTCGAATCAGAGGGTAAACCAATTTCCCTGTTACTCTCTTAAAGGTTACAATAAACCATTCTTCTACCCTCAATGTATTAGACACATTGAGTACGTCAAACACAATGAATTCTTATCACACTTGAAATTTCTAAAATTGTTGAACCAAATATTGTATGTGTTCAACTTATTATGCAATAGCATAATTATAAGGGTTACTAAATACTTTTTTTTAAAAAAAAGATGACCAGTAAGGGGATATTAACCCTTGACTTGGTCTTGTCAGCACCATGCTCTCCCAAGTGAGCCACATGCCAGTGCTGGGTTACTAAATACTTTTTTATGAATCTAGTCATCCAAAATTCCATTCTTGAGCCCCCTGAGCAGCCCATGTGCCAGTTAAGACCCCACACTCTGCTGCTGCCAATGGGGGATGCCACAGCCAGCCAGTCAGGAGACCCAGACAGCCCATCACCCAGCCCCCTGGGCAGCCCATAGGCCAGCAAGACCCCACACTGACCACCACCAACAGGGGAGGCCCCAGCCAGGCAAGTAGGAGACTCAGCCAGCCCACTACCCAGCCCCAAGAGCAGCCTGTGGAACAGGCAAGCCCCCATGTCACCACAAGGCCTTGTACAGCTTTTGCACAGGTGGTCCATGATATCCACCACCCCAGCTACTTCTGTTCCAAGGGCAGCTTGCAGCCTTAAAAATATCCACAACGACTACACAGCTGGCCCACCACATATTTGACTTCATTGACATAAGGACAGTTACTGAAGAAAGCTGGAAAAAGAGGAAGAAGTCTTTCTCCTCAAAATCCATTCCAGAGGAATAGAAGAAGCAACTGATCTACCAGATGTCCAGAAATCAATGTAGAGATACTAGAAATATGAAAGAATCAGGAAATATGACACCACAAAAGGAATTCAATAAATCTCAAGTACCAGAAAGTACAGAACAGGAAACCCCTGAAATGACAAAAAAAGGATTCTGTGTAACCATATTATGGAAACTCAATGAGATAAGAGAGGACACCATAAGACAACACAACGAAATGAGAAAAAATATCCAGGATATGAAGTAGGAAATTTACAAAGAGATTATTACTTTAATAAAGAATGTAGCAGAACTCCCAGAACTGAAAGACACATTCAATCAAATAAAAAAACACAACTGACAGCTTAAGTGGCAGATTAGAACAAGCAGAAGAAAGAATTTGTGAACTCAAAGATGGTCTTCATGAAATAATGCAGACAGAAAAAAGAATTTAAAAAGAATGTCTAAGAGAATTAACAGACAACCTCAAGTGCACAAGCATCTGAATCATGGGTGTTACTGAAAGGGAGGAGAAAAATGAAGGCATTCAAAATGTCTTCAATGAACTAATAAAGGAAAACTTCCAAGGTATAAGGAGGGACACCAACCTTCAGATCCAGGAAGCTCAAAGATTCCCAAACAGATTCAATCTGAAAAGATCCTCTCTGAGACACATTACAATCAAACTGGCAAAGCTCAAACAGAAGGAATCCTAAAAACAGCAAAAGTGTCAAGTCACTTATAAGAGAGCTCCTATCAGACTAACAGGAGACTTCTCAACTTAAACTCCACAGGTGAGAAGAAAATTGGATGACATATTCAAGATAATAAAAGAAAAACCTGCCAGCCAAGAATACTGTAACAATCAAGGCAATCCTCAGACATGAGAGAGAAATAGTCTATTTCCCGTACAAAAAAAATTGTAGGAGTTCATCATCATCAGCCCTACAAAATATCATCAGGGGAGTCCTGCACCTGGAATCCAAAAAACAATTATCACTACCATATATGCAAAAGCAAGAACAAAACCCACTAGGAAAACACAAACACAAGTGAGAAAGATAAAATAAAATAAATCTTACCACCTCAGAAAACCCCACAAACATTTATGACCAATAATCAAAGGAGATGAAAGGAACAAATGATACTTAAAGCATATAAACGAAAACCTAAAATGCCAGGAATAAGAAAATACCTTTAATAACAACCCTAAATGTAAATTGATTAAACTCTCCACTCAAAAGACACAGACTGACAGATTGGACCAAAAAGCAAGACCGAAATATATGCTATTCAAGAGAATCATCTCACTGGTAAAGATGCACACAGACTAATAGTGAAGGGATTGAAAAAGATATACCACACAAATGGAAACAAAAAACAAGCAAGAATAGCTATTCTTGTAACAGATAAAATAGACTTTAAACCAAAAACGACAAAAAGAGACAAAGAAGGCTATTATATAATAATAATGGGATCTATCCAGTTAGAAGGCATAACAATTATAAATATGTATTCACCCAACACTGGAGCAGCCAGATATATAAAGCAAACACTATTGGACCTAAAGAAAGAGATAAACCCCAATATAATAATAGGGGGAGACTTGAACAGCCCCCACTCATCATTGGACAGATCATTCAGGCAACAAATCAACAGAGAAACACAGGATTTAAATTGCACTTTAGACCAAGTGGACCTGGAAGATATCTACAGAACGTTTCATCCAACAAAAATAGAATATACATTCTTCTCATAAGTACATGGAACATTCTCCAGGATAGACCACATGTTAGGCCACAAATTAAGTCTCAGTAATTTTTTAAAAATTGCAATTATCTCAAATATCATCTCATACCACAATGGATTAAAACTAGAAATTAATAAGAAGCAAAACTCAGGTCTACATACAAATATATGGAAATTATTATTATTATTATTATTATTATTATTATTATTATTATTAGTAGTAGTAGTAGTAGTAGTAGTAGTAGTAGTAGTAGTAGTAGTAGTAGTATTTTAAAGCTGACCGGTAAGGGGATCTCAACCCTTCGCTTGGTTTTGTCAGCACCACACTCAGCCAGTGAGCGAACCGGCCATCCCTATATAGGATCCAAACCCGTGTCTTTGGTGTTATCAGCACCACACTCTCCGGAGTGAGCCACAGGGCAGCCCCAAATACATGGAAATTAAACAACAGGCTCCAAAATGACCTATGGGTCCAAGAAGAGATTAAACAGGAAATCAAAAAATTTCTAGAAAACAATGAATATAAAGACATATCATATGAAAATCTGTAGGATATGGTTAAAATTGTACAAAAAGGGAAGTTTATAGAAATAAATGCTTACATAAACAATAAAGAAAGATTTCAAGTAAACAATCTAACCCTACACCTAAAAGAACTACAAAAATAAGAACAATCCAATCTCAAAATTAGTAGATGAGAATAATGAAGATTAGAAAAGTAAATGATATAGAGTCCCCCCAAATGATACACAATATCAATGAAATAAAAAGTTGGATTTTGAGAAGATAAACAAAATAGAAAAAACATTAGGTAGGGTACGAGAGAGAGAGAGAGAAGACCCAAATTACAAAACTTAGAAATGGAAAAGGAGACAATACAACTGATACCACAGAAATACAAAAAATTATTACAGACTATTACATACAACTATACACCAACAAGTAAGAAAATCTGGAGGAAATGAATAAATTTGGGGACACATACAGACTAACAAGACTGCACCAAGAAGACATAGAAAACCCGGACAAACCAGTAATGAGCAATGAGATTCAAACAAAAATCAACAGTCTCAAAGTGAAGAAAAGCCCAGGACCAGATGGCTTTACAGCTGAGTTCTACTGAGCCATTAAAGAGGAATTAATACAAATTCTCTTCAAATTATTCCAAAAAACTGAAAGAGACTACTCCCCCAAACTCATTCTATGAGACCAGTATCTCCTTGATAGCAAAACCAGACAAAGACACAACAAAAGAAAATTGCAGGCCAATATCCTTGATGAATATAGATGTGAAAATCCTCAACAAAATATTAGCAATCAAAATACAGCAACACATCAAAAAATATATATAAACCATGATCAAGTGGGATTAATCCCAGGGACGAAAGGATAGTTCAACATACAAACGTCAATAAATGGGAAAGAACACATCAACAACATCAAGGTCAAAAACCATATTATTAACTCAATAGATGCAGAAAAAGCATTTGAAAATCAGGCAAGAGTAAGAAATAAAGGGCATTAAGATTGAGAGGATGAGGTCAAACTGTCCTTGTTTGCTGATGACATGATTTTACACATAGAAAAACATACGGGTTCTACCAAAAATCTCTTACAGCTGATTAACAATTTCAGTAATGTTGCAGGATACAAAATTAACACCCCCAAATCAATAGCATTTTTATAGTCCAATAACAAACATAAAATGAAATCAAGAAAGCAAGCCCATTTACAATAGTCACCAAAAAAATAAAATACCTTGGTATCAATTTAACCAAGGAGGTGAAATATCTCCATAATGGGAACTACAGAACACTACTAAAAGAAATTAAATGGAACCCCCAAAATGGAAAGAAATACCATGCTCTTGGATGTGAAGAATTAAAATCATGAAAATGACCGTTCAACAAATAGCAATCTACAGATTCAATGCAATCCTCATCAAAATACCAATTGCATTCTTCATAGAAATAAAAAAAAACAAATCAACACCAAAAAGGAACAAAAAAAGACCCAGAAAAGCCAAAGCAATCCTAAGAAAAAACAATAGACAGAGGCATAACACTACCTGATTTCAAATAATATTACAAAGCTATTGTAACCAAAACATAACAGTACTAACTTAAAAATACTCTCAGATAAACGGACCAAAACGGAAAACAAGGGAAAATAATACTCAGCATCGCTAGTCATCAGAGAAATGCAAATCAAAATCACGTTGAGATATAATCAAATACCAGTTAGACTGGCCATTATAAATAAAAGAGAGAATAACAAATGCTGGTGAACATGAGGGGAGAGAGGAACATTTATACACTGTAGCTGAGCAGAGTAAATATACAAAACGATAAGGTGGCTTCTAAAAAAAATACAAGTACCAAATGATCAAATAATCAAACCACTGTGTACTCATACAGTAATGAAAACTAGGAAGAGGAAGAAATGCATGCACTAAGAATTGCTTGGGCCTCTATGTACAAAGAGCAAAATAGACAAATAACAAACGTGTCCATCGACAGGCTACAGTATAAAAAAAATACTGTACATACAGAAAATGGAATTCAACTAAACTATAAAAAAAATGAAATCCCACATATAACAAAACAATAAAAGAAATGGAGGGCCAAGAATTCTTATGCAACTGGTGCATTCAGAATGCTACTTCGTTCCAATTAACAACTCGGTATTTACCCAGGGAATTAAGAGGGAACACACTGGAGACCTTCACCTCTGGTCGGCAGAAGGAAAGGGTGGAGCCTCCCCCCCAAGGCTTTCTGCGACAACACTGCGACCCCTACAACCAAGGAGCAGAGGAAGGAGCCCTCTCCATACAGCACTCGTCCCGCTAAGAGTAGAAAGCAGAAGGCAGAGGAAACAGGAAGAAGAGTTGTCACCCTCGCGCCCGCCACTGCACACCACCGCCCACCACCGCCGTCGTGTTCAAGGCCCCAATGCAGGGACGCTTCACTGGGTGGTAGCATGCACGAGGAGTGTTGAGGAGACAAAAGCTGCCTCCAGACATGGACGGGATCCCTCCTGGGTGGGATCAAGGGCTCCGGTCCAGCAGCAGGCCTGCAGGACTTCTGCTGGATGGACCTCTGCTGGGTGGGGCGGGGCGGTGGGGTTGAGGGCAGAGGGAGAGGCTGAACCATGCCCTCGGTACGTCCTCGGTACGTCCTTTGCACAGTGCAAAGGGCCACAGAGCCCCTCTTGCGCAACGCAAACACAGGGAAGGACGCCCGGGAACCAGAGAGGAAGCAGGGCGGAACTGCACACGAGGGGAACGAGATCTCCACGGATCGGATCGTATAACAAACGCAGAGTCCTGTGTGGACTCCGGCCCAGCCAGGGTTTCCCGTAGGGGGCTTGCAGAGGCCGAGAGAGAGAGACAGAGAGAGAGGGAGTTAGGCCTGCCGGTGGGACCCCGTGGGGAAGCAAGGAGCTCTATGGGCCCTGGGACAA
>NW_007740408.1:28696-30864 GCF_000696425.1 Galeopterus variegatus | reverse complement strand
ATAAGAAGAGACATTGGGAGCTCTTTCTTGCTCTGCATGCAAGCACCGAGGAAAGCCATGCACACAACAAGTACACAAGAAGAAGGCGACCATCTGCAACCCAAGGGCTGAGACCTCACCAGACATCAATCTTGCTGGCACCATGATCTTGGACTTCTAGCATCTAAAATAGTGAGAAAATAAATTTCTGTTTTTTAAGCTGCCCAGTCAGTGATACTTTGTTATGGTAGCCTGAGCAGACAAGTATAGCATCCATTCTTGGGAGAAGGGACAGGTAAAATGTGGTGGATACAAACTCCCAAGTGCTAAAAGCAATGAGAAGCAATGGATAACAGGTGTGCATAGTAACATGAATGCATATTACCAGAGAAGTGCTAAGTGTGAAGAGAAGAAATAAAATGAGATACATAACATAATACCATTCACAAAATTAAAAAAAATATAGTAATACAAAACTATCAATACACAATTTGGAAAAACACATGCAAACAGAAAAATACACATTTTATTTTATTTTTTTTTTTGTCTTTTGTCTTTTTTCCGTGTCCGGCAACGGATCGCAANTGCCTACATGATTGGGATTTTTCATGACACATTTGTCACGAAAGAAGGTTCCCCTTTGTGGCTGCTACCCCTCAGCCTGGGCCTCAGGATGAATGCACAGGGAGCAGACTGAACCAGATGGTTGTAAGGCGCCAAAGCCAGATGGATCCTCAGCTAGTGCAGTCAAGTCCAGTAAAAATGAGCAAAAACCCCAGTAACCAGCAGATGCATGAGTAATAATTAGTGTTGTTTTAAGCCATTAAATTTAGGGTCTATTTATTACACAGCAATAGCTAACTGATACAGACACTATACAGATACAAGCATTAACTGGCCCTTAATAGTGAGAATGTATTTCCTCTGAAATGAATTCAGGTTTCTTGCATTCTAATCAGAGTATGAGTTGCAGAACTAGATGACCCCTAGAAAGAAAACTAAGAGCACTAACACACATTTAGAAATCAACTCCTAGAATTAACCAGTTTCTTACATAGTTAAGTAACTTCAGAGTCTTCCAGAAGAAAAACTTTCATAATCACACCTCCCCCCACTTATTAAACACCCACACGCACACATGCCTATATTATATTATTTTGCATATGCTCATAGCATTATTAGGTAGTTTTCCTTTTGGCACATTTAATATTTTATGATTATTTAGTTAATTAGTTAAAATATAACTTTTTTCCCTCCTCCTTTCTGTAACTGAAAAGCCTGACACAATACATGGATTATAGAAGGTGCTCAATAAATAGATGCTGATTGACAGACTTTGGGGAATGAGTCACTAATATTGCTCACAGACTCTTTGAGACCAACCCCAAACCTGGAGGAATACAAGGGTACTTCAAAAAGTTTGTGGAAAAATGGAAGTAAAAGATAATACAAATCCTTCCATGAACGCCTGTATTATTCCTTTTACACAACCTTCATATATCTTCCCAAGAAATCTTTGAAACATTGCAGTGCCATCTGACACACATCAACCTGTATATGAAATTACACAGCGATATGTTAGAGGAGAGAATGGCCTGGGAGACAGGAAGCCCAGGTTCAAGGCACAGTTCTCTCACTTAGGATCTGCATGGCCTTGAACAAATCATTATCCCACTCTAAATCTGTTTTCGCTTCTATCCATTGCAAATGGTAAAAATTAAATGAGATTTCACCACAGATATCTCTTGTTTTGTCTGCCCCATACAGCATTTCTTCTAAGAACAGCATCCATCTTATGTGGGTAGCTGTTTTTGTCTGTGCTATAACCATTCGATTCTTCTAGTGATGTCAGGTTTTCTATGCTCCTCACCACCATCCCCCACCCCAACCATATCCAAGCCCTTGCCCTGGATTTTTTCTTTTCTTTTCTTTTTTTTGAAAAAACACAAGTTAGCACAGCTCTAGCAGTGATCTAAAGGAGAGAGAATAAAATTGAAACTCAAAGAAAGGCAAAAGTGAGAGTCAGAGAGAAAGTCCTACTGGCACTGGCCTTCTTAGTTTCAGATGTTGCTGAGCTCAGGTACATTCTTGCCTCACCTGCAGATTAAGCTAAATAAATTCCCTGTTAAGTTTAAGCCATATAAAGCTGACTTTCATTCACTTCGAATCAAAATAATACAGGTCTTAAA
>NW_007740408.1:26839-27951 GCF_000696425.1 Galeopterus variegatus | reverse complement strand
AAAGAAAGGCAAAAGTGAGAGTCAGAGAGAAAGTCCTACTGGCACTGGCCTTCTTAGTTTCAGATGTTGCTGAGCTCAGGTACATTCTTGCCTCACCTGCAGATTAAGCTAAATAAATTCCCTGTTAAGTTTAAGCCATATAAAGCTGACTTTCATTCACTTCGAATCAAAATAATACAGGTCTTAAAATAAGATTTCTTCAAGTTTTCTAGATTCTTCAACTTTAAAACTTAAGAACAGAACCTAAAACTTGGAGGGCCTAAACAGTTCTCAGCATAAAGAAATTGCTTTAAATGGAAAAAATACACTTATATTTGGAAAAAAACTACTATTAAAAAATGATTATTTCTTCTTTGACTTTAGAATCAACAGAGTATTAAAACACTTTAGAAGCTCTAAAGCATTTTACACTTCGATAATTACTCTTTGGCTTACCGAGCAGCTACAAGAAATCACTGAAATGAAATTTTACTCTAGTGCTGCTAAGTTGCTCACTGTAACTGATAAAATAGGGTATGATATAACCAACCTGGATATCATAAAGGGAAAAATATCTCTAAAACAAAGTTAACAGTTTCTGGATGCTGATATGGCCAGGCTGAGACCTAATCGCACTGACAGCGTCTGTGGAGGCAGCACCAAGAACTGTTACTGCAGTGCCCTGGCCCTGTCTTCAGACTCTAGGTGGTACTTCTAGAAAGCTTTGAAATTATGGCTGTTGTGTTTCATTCTCTTCCAAGCGCTTAACCATGCTTTTCTCTACCAAAGGGAAGATTTTATATGTTTTCCTGAGCCACTAGAATATTTCCAGGGCTGACTGTGGTTCTTAAAATTAGATTTTCTAGATACAAATTAAATAATGAAAAATATTCTCCTTAGTCTCAACTCACATGACATCCTAAGGGCCCATCCTGAAGATTCAGATATATCAATGTTTCTTTATGTTAGATGCACCTTTCAATTTAGACAGTACTTTTTCCCACTTCTGCAGTAAAATAGCTGAAATCTGCTACAGTAATGAAATGAAGTTTTTCTCATGCTATTCATCATGTATACTATTCACTGCCAACAATAATTATGCCTCACAATTTCTTCCCCAGAATCTCAAAACT
>NW_007740408.1:26071-26582 GCF_000696425.1 Galeopterus variegatus | reverse complement strand
TATACTATTCACTGCCAACAATAATTATGCCTCACAATTTCTTCCCCAGAATCTCAAAACTCAGTAAAAACATTCATCATCTAGCACTTAATAAGTAGATAGCACCTAATTAGTTTTAGTATCTTGAATGCTTTGGAGGAAAGGCAGCTTATTAGTAGGAATTTCTAAACATTTATTAAGTCTTGCTATAAAGAGTGCTGTAAACCTTTTAACATTTTAGTGGGTAAAGTTGACAGATTTGGAGTTACTTGCCACATTACCAGACAATAAGTTGGTAAAGCTGGGAGCGAATTCTAAAACTCTAATTTTTAATCCATTGCTTTCACTGCAGAACTCCATAGAATTCCTTTTTTTGTGAACACAGCAGCACAAAGCAAGCCCTGGGATTGCTGTGTAATCTGCACCTTCATCTTGTGTGTGCGTTGCCGTTCTTTTATCATCACAATGGACAATATTGGCAGTCCAATACAGAGATGCGTTCAATACAAAATAAAACACATGCAGAAGCTTC
>NW_007740408.1:24714-25493 GCF_000696425.1 Galeopterus variegatus | reverse complement strand
AAATCAAAATGAAATTGCTCAATAGCCACAGACTAACCCAGGAGACTTATTCCCCAAATACTATTCAAACCCAGCACCTCTTCTCTCTAAGAGAAGTTTAAAGAGAAGAAAAAAATTTGGGGTGGTTAACTCTTCCTTTTCTCTTCTGTCAAATAACGTTATTTTTATGATCCTCTTTCTGAAGAATCATCCAGTGGGAACCTTACAACCCATGCAATCAGCAATTTCCACATACTGAAAAATAACATTAAATATGCTCTCTTGCAATATTTTGACTCCAGTTGGGCTTTTTCATGTATTATGAAATATTTAAGACAAAGGGGCCTGATGCATAATATAATGTAGTCACCAAGCAGCTTCACAAAGAAAATTCTAATACAGTTAAAGCCCTCTGCGTATTTCTAACCCACCACTTCCCCAGCACTTTTATCCCAGAGGTAATCACTATATTGAAATTGGCCTTTTGTCCTTTTTCTGCATTTGTTATTTGAGATTTATCCATATAGATATGTACTTCATTAATTTCACTGCAGTACTGCATTCCACTGCATTAATATACCATAATTTATTTATCCAATGGTAGACATTGGAATTATTCCCATTAGGAGCTATTAAGAACAATGCTGCAAAATGCATGTGTGCATATGTGCTTGTATATATGAGCAAGAGTTACTTTAAGGTATATAACTTCTGGGTTATGCATGTCTACAACTTCTTTAGATTATGATGCACTCCCCAAAAGGTTGTACTGATCTATCTTTTTTTTTTTTTTTTTTTTT
>NW_007740408.1:23919-24701 GCF_000696425.1 Galeopterus variegatus | reverse complement strand
ATATAGGATCCGAACCCGTGGCAGGAGCGCTGCTGCGCTCCCATCGCCGCACTCTCCTGAGTGCGCCACGGGCTCAGCCCATACTGATCTATCTTTTAAATGAACTCAGTATCATCAAGCTTTTTAATTTTTTCAATACCCATGAAATGGAGCAACTTTTACATGCTTATTGGCCACTGTCTTCCTCTTTTGTGAATAGTCTTTTTACATCTTTTTCCATTTTTTTTTCTTTTTTGTCTTCTTATTGATTTCTAAGCATTATTTATATATTTTGAACACTAAAAATATATAGTCCAGATTGGAACATGAATTATGGAGGACTTTAATAGGGAAATTGCCCTAAAATGTATTTAATTGAATATCTAATGTGTTTTTATGTAGTGAAAGAATATTTGATGTTTTTTGAAGATATAGAAATAAATTTGTGATAAATATATAGGAACCTAAGAAGACAATAAATAGAGGTAATTATTAAACCCAGGAAAAACTTGAACAAGAATATAATCAGTGTACTTAGGGCCAGTTCTGAATAATAATTACAAAGTAATAAAAATGTAAATACCATTATTGATTTAACCAAAAAGAGTGGCATAATTTTATTGTCAAGTAGAAAATTTGTGTGTGGGGTATGAGATGTAACAGAACTAAATTCTCATTTTTCATAGGAGAAAGTAAGTAGATAACATAAAAATTTAAAAAATCAATAAGCTGATGGGCCGAGCCCCTGGCACACTCGAGAGAGTGCGGCGCTGGGAGCGCAGCAGCGCTCCCGCCACGGGTTC
>NW_007740408.1:12983-23115 GCF_000696425.1 Galeopterus variegatus | reverse complement strand
AAAAAAGCCAAAAAAAAAAAAAAAAAAGTCAATAAGCTGAATGTCACTTAGAAATATGGGAAATAACATCTGAATAATAAATCACTAAACTAGTTGAAAGCGTTTGCCTCTGAGGATTGAAATTGGACATAGGGAGGGATGAGACAGGGAACAGTTGTTTTTCACTATAAACAATCAATTCATTTATACATGTATTACGTTGATAAAAATAAAAATGAAATTTAAAATTTTATATAGACAGATTATAAACACAAACATAAAAATAACAGGAAACCCATTGACCAAATGTTTAATAATATTTGTATGGGGTACTGAGATTATAGTTGATTTTTATTTTCTGTTTAATAGTTTTCTTAGTTTACAAAAATTCTAAAATGCACATGTATACATTAACACAAAGTTGTTGCTATTAATTTTTAAAATGAAAAAAAATTATGAAGTACATCCTTTGAGGGTGTAGGAAATGGACAGTTAAGAAGCCATGAGGGTCTGAACTAGACAGTGTGGAAATGTTAGAGAATTCAAATGAACATGGCTTTGTGAGAAACTGGATGTGGGGATAAGGTTGGAGTATGAGTTTTAAGAGTCTTTAAATTTCTGGTTTGGGCAAGTTGGGGGGTCCCATTCACTCAAATGGGAAATTTGTTTTGTGAAGCAAAATGAGCTTCATTTTGGAGATATTGAATCCTTTATTACCCTGCAATAATATAGTAATCTAACTGCCGTAACTAACTGAGAGCTGTAATCCCAGTTCTCAGTGACTTAACATAACTTTATTCTTCAACCTGATGGGAATGCTCCTGGCTGGTGAACTTTGTGACATCACCAACCCCCAATATTGTTAGAGAAGAGAAAGAGCTTGGAGGATCACATAGAGCATCACGGGGACCAGAAATGAAAGGAATGTGTTTCGATTCTATCCACATTCCACTGGCTATAAGTCTATCACATGACCTACGTAACTGCAGGGAAGGCTGGCAAATATGTGCCTAAAAGATCACAATAAAGAAAGCAGCAGTTTGGGTGGACACATAGCATTTTCTCCAGTCCAGACAGCCAGGTCAGGAAATTCAAGAGACAGAAATGTGAGGCTGAATCTCAGACGTCTGAACCAGATAAACGATTCAGAAACTATCATTATACAAATGGTAGTTGAAGTCAGGATGAGGTGACGCGGATGGAGAAAGAAGAAATAAGAATGGAAGCCCAGAAAATGTGCAAGCATAGGCAGAGGAAGATGAAAGAGGCAGAGAGGAAATGGCCAGAGAGGGGAAGGTGTAAACCAGATGAGAGTCAAGTGATTAAAGGAAGAATGTCTGTGATGCCAGATGCTACAGAAAGGTTAAGTCGGGTAAGGACAGTAGGCTTCTGTTGACCTTTGAAACCAGAAGGTCATAAGCTTTAACATAAGCAGTTTTAGTAAAGTTTGGAAGCAGAATACAATAATTGGGGGTTGTGGAATAAATGGGAAATGAGAAGTATAGATAACAAAAGTCTCTTTCAATTTCTTGAATGCTTTGAAGGGAAGGAGAGAGAGAAGGCGATTAGAAGGACGGATGCATGGGTTATGGAGAACTCCATATATCTATTTATTCAGCAAACATATTATTTCCTATTTCTATTAGTCAGAAATACTTAATTGCCAGATAGATTCTGATCAGTACAAACACACTGGTTTGCTATAATTCCAGTGCAAAAGAATATACTGCTTTACTCAGACTAAATTCTATATGAAGTGTTTTGAATTATTGATTATAACTTGTCAATACTCCTTATTATTTATGTTGACCTGGGGTCCCCAGTTTCAGAGCCCATGTTCCCTATTAAATGGCTCAAACATGTGGCAGGAATTCTCATGATTAAATTTTGTAGGGGGAGAATGTAGGCTTTGTAAAGAATGTAAAATAGTCTAGCATTGTGTTAGAATAAGGAACACAAGATATTGTGTGGGGGAGGGGAGGAGCCACAAGATAAGTTACGTTTGCTAACAAAATAATTAATGCTATGTGGAATGTCGATTTAGTTATGTTTTTAAATAGCTTAGTAATTTTTTTAAATCATAAAATATTTATTTTTCTTATATTCCTTTGTTTTTGTTTTTGTGGTAAGAACATGTAATGTGCAATCTATCCTCTTAACAAATTTTAGTAATTTCTTAATTGCTATACGGAAGTAGAAACAGCTACAATCACTATCCAGTGTCTCAGGGAAGGTGGGAGGGTCAGTTTAGGCCTTAGATGCCATCTCAAACTCAAAGATGTGTTATCTCTATGACACACTTGTTAGATACAAACTCATGTTGTTAACCAAACTGATTGCTGAAATTGTATTAAACTGGGGGGGTGGTTTAAACTGTTTGGAAGCATTTGCTTTCCCACCCTATAGGATTCATCAGTTCATAAACCTGAAAGCCATCCCCTGGTAAGCCTAAAAAGTTAGAGCCTGGAAACCTCACGCCTTTGTTACTCTTAATTATGTCTCACTAGTAGCGCCATGGCAGAAGTCCCTGGCCGTAGGCTGGGAAACTCACTTAATACTCCTCAGCAGCATAACAAGAGGAAACAGGGGGAGGGAAATCACATTTTCACATGAGAAATTATGATCGGCTGTGATCCTCTGCCAGCCCATGAATTTCAAATGGCGCTCCATTTTCAAATGCACCATTTCAGTCCTAATCAGCCAGTAGAGAGCAGCCATGGGGGTTATACTTCACAAGCACGTCGGCTTACAGAACACTCACTGGAGACTGCAAGTGAGCTTTCAGCTGATAAAATTTGCCCCTCAGAGTACAAAGGGAGTACAAGTAAATCTGTTTTTACAGCCCAGCATTTGAAGCAAACTAAAGGGGTGGCTTGCCAGCATGCGACTGTCAGAGACTCGGACAAAGCCTGGATTTCCAACAGATGATGAGCTGGGGCATCTGTGCTGAGGGGGCAGGGTTTTTTCAGTGCACTACTGGGTTGAAAACGGATGAACACACTTAACTTCTAGTGCTAGAGAAACATCTGGAGGGAAAGGCCTTGCTTCCTGTAGCTTTCTTGGAAATTGGAACCTAGGACAATTCCACAGAAACCACAAATTCCAAATACTTGTCCCAGATGTATCCCAACAGGCAAAATTGTAGGTGGACTTTGCCATGGAGTAAGTGTAGCTAAAACAGTTTTCTATCACCCAATTTCTAACTAAATAACCTTGTGGAAGTACATATATACATCTAAGATTAAGGTGCTGTTTTCATTGGTTTTGTTTTCTATCTGGAGGGCAAAAATGTCAGAAGGGTATAAAGACTCAAATTAGCGTCTTTAAAACAAATCCTACCTTGTCAAAAAATCAATAATGCT
This sequence comes from Galeopterus variegatus, assembly GCF_000696425.1. Lineage (NCBI taxonomy): Eukaryota > Metazoa > Chordata > Mammalia > Dermoptera > Cynocephalidae > Galeopterus > Galeopterus variegatus. Next base: position 19,774 of record NW_007740408.1, on the reverse strand, counting down.
CACTTGTTGATCTTAAAAATCTCTTCCTGTCACAAAAATATAAAGCCTAAATGTAGCTGCTTTAGATGATTGTGTTTATGGACCCACACCCACAAGCACGATTGCTGGATTGTAGTCTATGGTGCCCTCTGGTGGAAAGGAATCGATATCATGTCTCCTAATTCTTAAAACCAAGTATCAATTCTCAAGGAAATGTAGATTCAGCTCAGGCAGTCTTGTCCTAGGATTTGAAAGACTGCCAGGAAGTGTAAAACCAGAAGTTTGCATGTAGTGTGTGCACACGTGTGTGTTTTATGACCACAAAGTCCCTTATTTTTGAATACTCCTCTTTTTCTATGTTGATTTGTCCAGAATTTGAGGCTTCTATAGATAGGTTTTGAGATGCCCCTTTAAAAAATTTTTCATTGAAAAAATTTGCATAACCCCAAATCCCATAGTTTTAGAAGTAGTAAAACTTCTAAACTTAGTCTTTGATAACTTAGTCTCATGGCTTGTTGGGTGTTGTTACCAAATAATCTAAAATATACTGCCAATAAAAGAAATGTCTATATAAATGAAACTATGGGAAATGATGATATGTAATTGAACAAATTAAATAACAACAAGAAAAATGTGATCTATTGTGAGTGTTTGCAATCTTGATTTGTAGCACGTTTTTGCATTTTCACTGTGATTGTAGGTTTGGGCTTATCAATAAACAATCATTCCCCTTTACAAAATGATAGCTCTGAAGCACAGTTGAAGAAAACATCCTTCTTTATGCTTCCCAACTTAAGAGAAAATTCTCTACTTTTCAAAATCTTTGAACTCAACCCGAAGGGATTCAACAGAATATGACGTCCTGAATTACCTCAGAAATGCAAAGTCCTTCTTTGAGAGTATAATGGTAATAAAGAAGCTTAGCCCAACACAATTGGAATTATTTGAAGTCAATAGTACAAACAAGTGTTGCCTATGAAAAACAAAGGTTTTAATAAGATGGACTGGTTGAGAAAGAAATTAAAAGTTGCCTTAAGGGTCTGGACAAATAACTTGAGGCTCAGAGAGAGAAAGTAATTTGTCTAAGTTCTCTCAGTGGCATTCTCTCTCAGCCCACAGAACTCACGTCTGATATTAGGCTACAGAATCCAAGTCTGATATTGGAGTTTAAGCACTTCCCACTCTGCGGGGTTTACTCCACATGAGATGTAAGGCGGATCATATCTGATTAGGAGGTGTGCATGAGCTCTTATCTGCAAGCGTGAATACGCATGTTTGGAGACGTGCAACTCCATCTCTGTTGCTCATTTCTTAGTGTATGTGCATGAAAGGACAACCACTTTTCCAACCAATATCAGTGTGTTTTGAGACAGTATAACATAGTGCTGAGAAGGCTGAGGACATGGCTTAGTCACTCAAGAGGTTACTGGATTTACATTCCTTATCAAACCACTCTTGCCAAAGGCAGAGTTCAGGTCACACGAGGAGGTCTTATGCTACTAAACTTTCAAATGTTATAACTGATTCTGCTTTAACACATTCTAATCTCACCCAGGAACACTTTGGTTACAATATGGGTTCTTACTTTCTCCAGAAACAAGAGTCTGATTACATGGTGACAAGAATACAGCTTCCTGAATGGATGATCAGTATAATTTAATTCAATAAATTAGCCTTTTTATTTTGTATCAATTTATTCATTCACTCACACATTCAACAATTATTTATGGGGAGACTTTCAGTTTTCCTTAGGATAATGCTGTCTGAATACAAATTTTTCTACTTTACCTCCAAAATGCATACAGATCAATCAGAAGAGAAAAAGGTAAATATATCATAACCTGTGCCTTCAGCATCACAAGGAAAGAAAAAAAATATTACAACCCTTAATTTTCATATAAGTTCCTCAAGAGCTCATGCCAGGGTAAAGAGTCAAAAGATATTACATAGAAAAAGATGCAGTGGGAGACTAACATCACCCTTCCTTTCTCTCTCTCTCTCTCTCTCTCTCATCACTCTGGGGTAGCCAGCTGCCATGTTGTGAGGACAGTCAAGCAGCCCTGTGAAAAAGCCTACATGGAGAGAAACTGAGGCCTCCAGCTAACAGCCAGAGAGAAACAGAAGCCTCCTGCCAACAGCCACTAAGATTAGAAGGATTAATCTTGGGAAAGTCCTGCTTCTGGAAGAGATGGAGCTATCTGGCTAGGCAAAGTCCTCTGTTGGAGGCATGGTGGTAAAGAGAAAGAAGGATGCAAGTTTATCAATTAAGAGTCTTACAGAAAAAAGGGAAAATTACAGAATCAGACCACGCAGCCCTCCCCACCTCACAAACACTCTCCTGAACAACCTGCATTTCACTATGCCAATCAAAAAGTGCTTTCTGAGACTTAGAAACCTAATAAGCCACCTAAATCCTAGGCTCCTCACCATGGAAACACGTGCTATTATTCACCCAGGAAAATTTAGGCCATTTAAAAATAAACAGAAAAGGATAGGCAAGAATCCTATAAAGCTACTATAAGAAGAGAACAGAATATGAGAATCAAACTTCTCAGGTAATGAAAATGTTCCCTGCAATAGAAACCATAAAACAGAGAAAAGCTGTAAAACAGCACTCTGGTATGAAATAAATACCTTTAAATAAACATTTGCAAATACGAAAGAACATCTTAAATCAGACAAAAATTCAGCTAGAAATGGGCCAAAATAGGAAGATGTGCTATGAGAGTTGACCCATCCTAGGAAATAAATTGAAGAAAAAGACAAAATTATCCAACAAATAAAGACTAAATTAAGAGTAGCCTAGGTAGTGTAGTATTAACAAAAAAAATGAAAGAACATGAAGGAGAGGAATGTAAGAGTCATAAAGAAAGTAGTATAGAAGATAGGAAAAAGACCTAAGAAAAACAAAACAGTGAAACAAACTAATATTTAAAACTATAGTCAAAGAAAACTTTTCAGAAATAAAAATATCAATCTACATATTGAGAGGGGTCACCATTACAGAAAGAGTCAACTTTGAAATATATTCTAGGAAACTTTTTAGACTTCGGTGCTATAGAAATAAAAATCTGTTACTTCCTGGAAAATGACCATGTTTCTCTATGAAACATAAAATCAGAATCTTTACAGTAACAAGCAAAATAAAATAATAGTGGCAAAACAATTTCAAGAAATTCAAGGAAAAAAATGTGTGACACATGATTTTATATCCAGCCAAACTGTGTTTCAAGTATTGAGGCTATAGAAAAACAGATTTAAACATTCAAAACCTTGAAGAATATTGTACTCCTGAGCTTTTCCTGAAGAGCTTCATCCAACTGAGAAATGACTAGGGAAACCTGGATGAAAGGACTAAGGTAAGCATTAGCTGTATATTTTTTAGATCTACCTATAAAACAAGGGTGACAACAAGGGTGGAAAAATAGTATATAAATGTTATGGGATTTGATGAAGTAAAAATAAACTGAAAAAAGAAAAAGGGAAAATCAAATAAATGTGTTTATTGCCGAATGCGTAATATGTGAGAGCCAAAGAATTTTATTTAAAGTTTGTAAACTGAATAGTAGAGTCCATAAAATGAAAATATAATAATGATAATAATAATAAAGTGTTTATTTCTACCCCCCAGTTGATGTCATCAGTAAGTAGTTGATTGGTTTTTTTTGTTGTTGTTGTAATTGCTATTTTATTTGGCCAGATAGCATTTTCAAATGAAAAAAATCATATGCCTTTAAATAGGTCACATGCTGTCCAATTCCCACTGGTTCTGCACCCACGTGATCTCACCCATTTACACGACCTGCCTGGTTTCTGAAGGCATTTTAGTTGCAGCCCTGAGGATGGTCTTTATAATGGTGAACGAAACACATGTAGATTCTGCTCTCAAGAAGCTCACACATTTATCTATATCTGATTAGCATTCCTGATCCTGTTACAGCTTGAGGCACTGAGAAAATGAGTTTCTGCCTCTGAAAGCCTGGGATATGCAAGAAGGATTTTCAAAAATTTACCAAGGTGAATACTACTTTAGTCAGTCAGCTGTCCTTGGCAACACCATACATCATCATGTACATTTCCATATTTCCATTAGTACTTCTAAGCTGCTTTGATCATGGTGGATGGGAGATAAAATGTAATCTTCATTTATAAAAAATAAGGTTATTATATCATTTATCATAAGGCCTGGGAACAAGAATAGCTTTGCAGTGGGATGCCGAAAGAGAGTAACAAAATCTTGATAAATAATTCTTTTAAACAAGCATTTATAGAACACCTACCTATTATGTGCAATAGAAAATTGTGCTAAATTCTATACACTCAGAAGACACAGCCAGTGACTGCAGGAGACTGAAATAGTAGGTTAAATGGGACATACACCAAGTAGAGGAATAAGTGATGTACTTTGATAAGAGGGTGATAATTCTTAATGTGTGTTGCAACTAAGTAGGAGAAGTTTCAATAGTTCATTAAAAGAAATCAGGAAGGTCAGTGTACCAGATTCCTTTTACATCTCTCCTGCCTCCGTTCTCTCAGCTTCATCTTTGATTTGCACTGTGGCTTTAGCATAGTTCCATATGAAATTTAACTCACCTTGCTCCGCTAGCAGTTCACCCCAAGTGTGTACAGCACATCTTTTGCTTTCTGCCCCAGGGTTTCTCTGCTTGGCATTCCTACAAGTACAGAGGAGTTAACACACCCTAGGGCAAACTTCAAATGGTACGGGAGCTGATAAATGTTTCTCACTGGAGATCCTCTGGTGGAAAATTCTGAATGTTGTTTTAGATGCTCCTCGGATCTGGATGGATGAAGTTGCCCATGGTGGTTACCAATTCAGTAACACAATCTTTTTTCTGCTTTCTTTTATACTTCCTCAGGTACCTCGCTCCTGCTTCCTGGAATCAACTCCAAATAAGCTACCTGCACACAAGACCTTGTTAAGTGGGCTTTACGGGAGCCTGACTAGGCCAGTCATCTAGCAAAAGGTTCCACCCTGCCTGGGAGAAAAGAACTTTCCTTGCTTTGCTTTGCTTTGCTCTGCTCTATTCAAAATCCCTCTGGCCACTTTTTGCTACATTCTTAATTATCTACCCATAATAAACAAACTTGTGTCTCTGAATCTCTACATTTACAATTCTTCCTCCCAAGTGCAGTGATTCTTACAGAAGCATGCATAACAGAATTGTTTGTGGAGCTTTATAAAAATTCATCATCCTGTACTCCATCATAAAAGTACAGTATTAGAATCTCCGGTTACTCTGGTGTTCAGCCACGATTGATAACCATTGGTCTAGAGAGTCCAATCTACTCTCCTGTCCTTGCCCACCACCATCATTTATCCATTCATTCATAATTTATTAACCTTCAATTATATATCAGGCACTGTTCTAGAAACTCGGGATAAGATAATGCATAGAACTAGGTCAATTTGGGAGTCCTAAACTTATCTGAATATCGCTGCCTCTATGAAGCCCTTCCTGACCACTTCTACTACCATTAGTTTCTGCTATCATTACCAATCTCTCTGTCTATAATTAGGAGAGTCATCCCTGCCCCCCCCTGCCCCCAATAACTTGGACTCACCTTGCTACAAAACGTATTATATTGCACTGAAATTGTTTACAATTCTGCTTCTACTCCACTATGAACTCACTAAGTACAGAAATTGTATTCATTATTGTGATTTTCACAATAATGTCAGGAGGAATAAAGGGAGGAGGTTAGAAAAGCAAATAGACCATTGTGAATGTCCCAGACATCATTCTTAAACTTAGCCCTCTGCAGCATGCTTTAATTTAAATGGAAAGAAAAGAAAAACAAGTATTACATATTTAAGAGTTGGGCACTCTCATATTTAATTCTCCCAACAGTCTTGACTTATGCATATTATCCTTTCCATTTTAAAGATAAGTAATCAGAAAATCAAAGAGGCGAAGAGTCCTGCCCAAGGTCACACTTACTTCTTAGTGGAGGTTCTGGGATTTGAACCCAAAGCTCCCAGTAAGAAAAAGGCCCAGAGTTTTTACTGAACTTGCAAAGACGGATGGCTGGAGTGTATAAGTGTTCGTAGACTTTCTCCTCCACTGAAACTACTCGAGGGCAGAAACAATATTTGTTTTATCACTTCTAGTAAAAGAGTCAGTGTTTAACAATGTTACCATTAGGAGAGGAATAAATTCTTCAAGGGACTGTTCATCCGTTTCTTTCGATTTGGGGCATTAAAGGTCTCTGTATTTCCTGCTAGAAATTTTCCATCAAGGTTATTCTCCAAGTTCTCATGGATGACTTTGAAATTTAAATTTTCCCATCATCTTCCAGAATGAAGGCTGAGGTTAAAAAATCATTATTTCATTTTTTTCCTTTACCCCACTGCCTTCAGTTTCTCCTTTTTCTCACCATTAGCCTTTCCCTTATCTGTGATACATCTGGAAAATGTTTTACTTGTATCTAGCTCTCTTCCTCCCATTTCTCAGGTTTTTTTTTTTTTTTTTTTTTTTTTTTTTTCAGCTGGCCAATACTGGGACCCAAATCTGTGACCTTGGTGTTATAAGGTTGGCTCTAACCAACTGAGCTAACTGGCCAGCCCTCCACTTCTCAGTTCTTTAGGCTTCTAAAGCTGCATCTTCCCTGTGGAACTTACGCCAAATATAATTGCACTGCATGGTTTGGGAAAGGCTTAGATTGGTTTCATAGGTTGTTTCTTTAGGCTTAATAAATACAGACATTTATTAGCTGGCCACAATTTCATTCCCCCCTCTGTGGGTTGCATTTCATTGCTTGTTAATGTGTAAATCATAGATTTCTCTAATTAC
>NW_007740408.1:11261-12223 GCF_000696425.1 Galeopterus variegatus | reverse complement strand
TTAGGGTTATTTTTGAAATTCTCCTAATGAATGAAACCCAAAATATAGTATATTATGTCCTTTCTTGTAACTCAAAGTGTAGTCCTGGGCCCAGCAGCATTTGAGGCAGAATCTCAGGCCACGCCTACTCGTCACTATCTGTAACTACAGAATAATTTGCATACTATGCATTTTAACAAGATGTCCTGCTGCTTCATGTGTGCATTAAAGCTTGAGAAGCACTGTTCATTATCATAGACTCCCCCCAAATATTTTGCTTTAAAATATACGGGTAATTCAACCAAATTGCAATAATAATAATATAAAAAGTTAGATAGCATAAACCCAACAACAGAAAAAATTCAAGAAGAATCCAAGTATAGAATATAGTCTCTCAGCTGATTTGCTTTGTTTCTGTAAGGAGTACAGCTTATATTCACCATATCACAACGTTCAGTATTATTTCTGTTGCACAGTATTTCTGTTGTCTGGAATTTATTTCAAGGAGGATTATAGGGTTGAGGAAGAGAACACCACCACCCAGAAGGGTGCAATGAGAACCAATCTCAATTTCTCAATAAGTGAGGGTAAAGCCATATAGAGATGGGAACTTTTACTACCAGATATTTAGCTTTCCATCTTAGGTGTAGCACGTTTTACTGAATTATTTCTCCTTTTTAAGGAAACATCAGATGTAATATTTTACTCTCCTTTAAGAGCTTCTCTGAGTAGCTAATTTGCCATCTAATTTCATCTTTCTTGAATTATAGTCTTTTGAGTATGTGGACTCATTTGGCAATGGCTCAAGAGTATCTAAAATGGCAAAGGATGACTTGCTTATGAACAACAGTGTGTCATACTGGATCTTCCTATTTAATTCCTTTATCTCTGAACTACAACTAAAACAACAACAAATAACCTCCAGAAATCATCAGTCTTGCAAATGACTAGAAAATATTTATAAGCACATTAAAAAAAAAAAA
>NW_007740408.1:8780-9899 GCF_000696425.1 Galeopterus variegatus | reverse complement strand
AAGGAGGGGCACTGTTCAACATATTTGCATGGACAATACTTGTGAGAAAGTTTCATAATCATGTTGATTAAATTTATAATACTGTGGGAAAACGTGTCTTTATGCCACGTGGCTCATTTTCATCTTTTAAGGCTGTTTAAAAAAAAAATTGGCTGTGTAGGGATGTCTTCACCCATGACAAGGGCTATGACTGACATTCCTATGACAAAAGACTGGTTAGCAAGAGAAAAGTGTAAAAAATTTATTTTTAAAAGTTTTACATGACATGGGAGCTTTCAGAAATGCGGACCCAAAGACCCAGAAAATACTGTGTATTTTTATGCTTAGTTTCAGTGAAGAAGGGACAGTTGCATAGAAAGAAGAATGCTTGCAAAGAAAAAAGGTATGATCTAATGGTAGTAAACTGAGTCAGTGGGGGGGACCCAGCAAGGCCTGCTTGTTTAAATTCTTCTTGGCCTCTTTATGTAGCATTCCTTTTTCTTAGATATGGGGCAGGACCCATCTGGAATGAGGGTCTTATGACCGACTTTCAGGTAAGGTTGGTCAGGGAAGTCAGGGAATTTCTTTATGACCATGCCTCACACAGAAAGGCAGGGAAGGTCAGAGTGAGCTTCTTGCTTCTGAGGCCTGCCTTCAGTTCCAAGTATTTTGGGATAATGTTTTCTGAGTACTAACAGCTGCAAATTCTCTGATATTCGTCCTATGGAATGATGAGGTTGTGTTTCTTTCTCTTGCATCTGGGTGCACTTGAGAAGGAAGCTCTTACAACCAACAGAATACATTGGAAGCAATGCCATATGACTTCCGAACTTGGTCTGAAAAAGCGATTCTGCTTCCACCTTGCTCTTGGAGCATAAGCAGCTCTGTAAGAAATTCGACTACGTGGAAGTTACCCAATGTGAGGAAGCCACGTCACTCAGAGAAGTCATGTATAGGTACTCAGGTCATCAGGCCCGTCTTCAAATCCTCCCAGCCCAGGTGCTTCGAGTCTTCCCTACTGAGGACCCAGACAAAGTAAACCGGAGACAAGCCATTCCTGCTGTGCCCTCTCTCAATTCTTGACCTAGGTGATTGATGACATAATATAATGGTTGTTTTAGTGGCCTAAAACATAAAAAA
>NW_007740408.1:6353-7994 GCF_000696425.1 Galeopterus variegatus | reverse complement strand
ACCGGAGACAAGCCATTCCTGCTGTGCCCTCTCTCAATTCTTGACCTAGGTGATTGATGACATAATATAATGGTTGTTTTAGTGGCCTAAAACATAAAAAAATTTTAAAAATTAAATAAGAACTTCTCTGAATAAATTAAATAAAAACTCTACTAAAACAACCATAAAAATTTCTAAAAAATTAAATAAAATCTTCTCTAGCCAAAATAACCTTCTCCTATGTTTCCACCCATTTCCCTGGAGCCCAGAGTTCCATGATATTTATTGTGTTTCAAAACAGCAACTGAAAATATACAGAACTTTGACTATAAATAGCACCTTAAATTGTATGAAAGCCAGAGTTCCCACAAATTAAGTATTTTCCACAGAGCCATATTCACATATCACCTCTACTATTATTTTTTTTTTAAATTTTTTTGATGGCTGGCAAGTAAGTGGATCCAAGCCCTTGACGTTGTTGGTACAAGGCTGTGCTCTAACCAACTTAGCCAACTACTAGTATTAATTCATAATTTTCTTTCAACTCTCTCAACTTTCTTTACTATTTAGCCTTATTTTAAGTTATATGTGATATCAGAATTTTGATGCTGCTGTATTTTTCTAATATGATGAATATTCATGAATATAAATATAAAAACATACCCATTTGTGTATCACCAAGTAACATGTTTTATATTACCAATGTTACATGTATCCCAGTTTTGAAAATAATGATCTGCTACAAACCTTTTATGGGACAGACAACTCCCTCTGGTCTTAGACTAATTGTGCTCTTGGCTATTTTCATTTCTCTGATTGAAGAATGAATACCATTCTACTCTTCTGCCAACATCTTCTCTTTGTTTGGGCCATCTGCCCAAAAGCACTGTTGTCTTTTACACTTTGTCCAAATTTATGCATTTTATTTATTTTATTTCTACCATCTAAATTTTATATCTTGCCCTCCTCAAATACAATAAATTTCACCTCTGATAATAAGTGCTCCTTCAACTGTTGACTCTGGTCTTTACAAAATTTGCCCCTGCCTAAACCCAATAAGAAGGAAGAAGGGATGACTAGAACACATTTCTGTACATATAAACAATGTAAGGGACATAGTATATCAAAAACGATGTTGCAGCATAGGGCTACTCAAAGTGTGGATTGGGGCAGGTGCCGGTGGTTGAACTGTTTATTACTGGCCTATGATGAGATAAGCCCTCGCTCCCTCCCTTCCTTCTTAGTAGTGAGTTATGAGTGAGAACATGTAGTATTTCTGTTTCTTTGTCTGGTTTATTTCACTTAACATAATTTTCTCCAGATTCAGCCATGTTGCTGCAAACAGCAAAATTTCATTCTTTTTTATGGCTGAATATTCCATTGTGTTTTCTCCAGATTCAGCCATGTTGCTGCAAACAGCAAAATTTCATTCTTTTTTATGGCTGAAGTATATATATACCACATTTTCTTTATTCAGTTATCCATCAATGGACACTTAGGTTGGTTCTATATTTTGGCTATTATAAATAGAGTTGCAATGAACATGGGAGTGCAGTTATCCCTTTGACATGATGATTTACATTCCTCTGTATATATACCCGGCAGTGGGATTGCTGGATCATATGGTAGCTCTATCTGTAGTTGCTTGAGGAACCTCCATAC
>NW_007740408.1:0-4714 GCF_000696425.1 Galeopterus variegatus | reverse complement strand
CTACAAATTGTTTGAGAAGCATTCATATAAAAAAAACTAAATAAAATATAAAATGTTCTTTCTAAAAACAGCCTAGAAAATTGTAAGACTATGGTCTCATTTTAAAAAGTGGTATAATTTATGGATATTCTAGGAAAAGAGTGGAAAGATGGATACATACCAACATATGCCAATATTCTAGCACTGATGTCACCAAGTGTGGATCATGACTAAAAAATGCATATCATAACCAGGAAGTTATTTAAAAAGAAACCATAAATATTCTTACTACTGTAATGACTCTCGGACTCTTTGGTCTGCACCCCAAACTCTCTGTCAGAATGTTGGCACTTATAAACATGACTACCACAGTCTCTCAGCAACTTTTGCAAATTGCTTCTGACTGAATTCATTTTATAAGAGATCATTCAATTAAATCCAACATTGCTGGAANATTGCTTCTGACTGAATTCATTTTATAAGAGATCATTCAATTAAATCCAACATTGCTGGAATGTAATGTTTTAAAACATTTAGACAAAGCATAATAAGGCTTTAAAACAGAGCTTGAAACATGTTTTGTCATACCTTGATCCTATATTACCTAAATTTCTGTTTAACAGATACAATAAAACATAGTTACTGCCAAGATGCTCTTGTTTGCCTTCAGTAATAACCAAAGTGATTCTTATAGATCAAATGGGCTCATTAGATGCTGAGACATGGAAAGACACTCACGCACAATTGGTATTCCACTTCGTGGCCATTAGCATATGATGTAATGTAACTAAAGAAATAATAAGATTTGAAGCCAAATTTGAAGTTTGAGTTTGAATGCTAATTCATCAGCTCCTTCTACCTTCATGGTTGTCTTAGGAATCAGATATTAAGTATGTAAGAGACTGAAAAAATACTTTATTTAATTAATTTATTTATTTACTTTTTTTGAAAGCTTAAAATACTTTATTTTATACGTGCAGTTTTAAAGTAATCCATAAGATTTAGTTTAAAAATAATTATAAATGGACTTTAATAGAGGAAACTAATCTCCTGAACATGCTATTCATTGCATAAAGGTCTACTTGTGGTTGAGATATTTGGATGTCATTGTTAGTTTAGGGATAAATTTCAGACAAAAGTAAGATTTTCCTTTCCAAGTTGCTGCTCAACCCACTTGCAATCTGTCTTCTACACCAACCCACCACAGACATATTTAATAATATTCTTCTATCTCTTCTTGAAACTCGCTTTTTCTTATTTTCTGAAATATTGTGTTTCTCCAACTTGCTAAAAACAATTTCTTGTCAGCCTCCTTGATTGGCTCCTTCTGCTCTATCCAGACTTTGTTTGGGTGACCACCGTTCTTTCTTCAGCCAAATTTTAGGTTCATTACTCATTCTCTCCCTGAGCCATCTTATTAACTCTCTAGCTATTATAAAGCTACGAACTATAACCTAATGACTCACTCTTTTGTCTTCAGTCCCATTATCTTCTCAAGCTTTGAGTTATTTCTACAACTGTCTGTTAGTTTTCTCATCTAGATGCCACACCAAGAGTTATAACTCAAAATGTCTTATACTGACCTCATTAACTTTTGACTCAAAAGCTGTTTCTCTTTCACTAATCTTGTTCTCAGTTTTTGGAACCATTATATCCTCAGTTACCCTAATCAGAACTTGGAGAACCTTGTCCAGTTTTTTTTTTTTTTTTTTCATTTTCTAATCTCTATATTCATTTGACCACTGAATCCTTCTAACTTTATATTTTTATTTATCACCTTATGTTGCATAAAAAACAACCTGAAAATCTCCATGACTTTCAACAATAAGCTTTTATTTTCATTTTTATGAGTCGGAAGAGTGACCATGGTTTTGCTGATCTAGACTGGACTTGGCAGGGATGCTCTGCTTTAGACTGCAAGGCAACTGTGCTTGGCTTCAGTTTGAGGGTGACATTCAGGAGTGCTCCACATTTCTCTCATTCTCCTGGATCTATAGGCCATTTAGTGTTTCATGGTGATGGAAGAGGCTCAGGAGGGTGAACTGCACAATCACATTTCAAACCTCTGTTTGTAACAATTCTGCTAATATACCATTGGCCAAAGAAAATCACATGGCCAAACCTAAAGTCAAGGGGCGGGAAATACACTTTGCCTCTAGTTATGAGGTACAGTGTCACATGGCAAATGCTGTGGATGTATAATTCCAAAACAGGAGAGCACAAAGAATTACATACCAATGATCCAATCTAATACAATATCTTAAATATTTCTTACTTTTATCCTTTGTCTCCATTCTAAATAAAAGGTCCCTATTTCATTACTAATTATCTCTGCCCAAACTTTCAAGTACCCTCTCTGATCTTCCACCAACTCAAACCCATCCTCTACAATATAGCCAGAATACTCAATAGAAAACACAAATCAGAGCATGTAACTCCCCTCGTTACAGTTCTTCAGTGGCTTCTCATTGCTTATCAAATACTATCCAAGCTCCTTAGTGATGTACACAATGTTCTCAGTGCACACTCCCACCCTCCTCTGTGGCCTCACCTCTCCCCACTTCTCTCTTAACTTTGTACTTCAAGAATAAAGAAATATACATAGTTCTCCATGAGCTGCAGGTCTGCAAGTTCCCACATCCTTCTGATATTGTTCACATGGTCCTACTTCCTGAGACATTCCTTTCTCTCCTTATTCATCTGGCAAATTCTTGCTCATCCTTTAAGACCAAGCTCAGACATCATTTCTGTGGCAAGTCTTTGGATTCCCTCAGACTGGCTTAATGCTCCACCATAGCCCTCACTATGTTTTATTCAATGAGTTTATCCTGTTATTTCTTAGGTATGAGTTTATGCTAAATTATTTCTTAGGAGAACCCCACTAGGGTTCTCAACATACTCTCCATGAAAGTCAAGGGATACTCTGAACTTGAGTAGGAGAAAATATAGTCAAGTAGTCTCTGAACTTGAGTAGGAGAAAATATACTCCTTTATTTTCACTAACATCCAACAGAAATTTAACATTTCCTTTAATTACAATTATAAGCAATAAACCATAGTACTATTTGGAGTGCTTTGTCACTAACGGAAATTACAGATAATTTCATATCACACTTGTTGCAGATAATTCAAAATTCCAGAAGTTATTAAATATCATTTATGGCATTAATAAAGAAGCTCAAACATTGCTATATCCAAAAAAAGTAAAAATATTTCGATAATTTTTTTCCCAATATAATTGCTCTATTTTGGTCCTCTGTGTTTTATTTGTCTCTAAAAACATTTTCTGAGAAGGCATTACCAAATGCTAAAGAGACCCCTGACACTCAGAAAATTAAGAACCCTGAGAAATGCTTCTCTCTTGGCAGTGTGACAATTTCATTGCAAGGAGTACTGGAGAGTTCCAAACCCTAGATGCATATTTGTGTTAAAAATATTCACCTCTTTCTTTTAAAATCTTTTTATTAGTATTTTTATTTTGGGGGTTTTGTTTATTTGGTTTTTTTCTGAAGAGGCAATACATTCACAGAACAAATTGCAAAAGATATAAAAAGTATATGGTAAAAAAATCTTAGAAAAGTAGTCCTCCCCTCCCCCTGGTGGAATAAACCAGTGTGATGAGTTTCTTGTGATTATTTCAGAGATATTCTATCCCTGTACAAGCAGATTGAATGTGTGAGTATGGGCATATGTAAACAGAAAAGGAAAATTGTAAACATATGTGAAAACATACACACACACACACACACACACACACACAATTTTCCTTTTTGCAACTCAGCCAGTGTTACAGCACACATTGTTCTGCACTTTTCTTTATTTTACTAAATAATGACGATCTCTCATTAGTTCAAAATTACTGTTGGAGATCAAAATAAGAACTCCTTGACATTCAACTTCAGTTGTTTGACCCACAATTAAAGAAAATAAAATTGTAAAAAAATAAAATTTATTTTTTTTAATTAGCTCATTTTTATTTTATTATTTTATTTTATTTTTGCACCTGGCCTGTATGGGGATCTGAACCCATGACCTTGTTGTTAAAAAGCTGCACTCTAACCAACTGAGCTAACTGGCCAGCCCTAAAAGCAAAATTTAAAAAAACTAAGTATAGTTTACCATACATCATTTAAATTATTATTATTATTATTTATTTATTATTTATTTTTTTTACACCTGAAATCCTCAACACAAATTTGAGTGCACTGGCCAATCAATGTAAGCAGCTTAAAGTAAATAACATGAGATAGTCTTCTGGGTATCGCTAATGGAAGCTGACTTTTTTACTTAAGTAGTTTAGAGTTTAGCTCCTCAAAAGTAAATTGCCCATCATTGGTAATACCACAGTTTATAATATTTTTCTTTTTTAATTAAATTCAGAGATGGATTATAGTAGTCTATTCAAGGAAATTTAATACAATATTTAAAATAGTGCAATCAAAAATAATATAGTGAGAGTGCTTATAATGTAAGTAAAAAATGACACAGAATTGCCTAGTACAACTCTAAATTGGTACTTTTAAAACTGTATACAGGAAATAAAAGAGTAAAAAGAACCATATTTTTCTGCTGTGAAATTAGATATTTACTTTCTTCTATAAATCAGTTTGCATTTTTCTAAATTCTCTATAATAATCATGAACAATCAGAAAATTAGAAAAAAAATGTAAATGAATCAACAAAAATTCAACTTAAGAAGAGCAAAGAGACAGAAAGGCTATGAAGAGAGAAAAAA
>NW_007740407.1:26911-30303 GCF_000696425.1 Galeopterus variegatus | reverse complement strand
AGGTTCAGAGCTGCTGTGAACAACATGGCCTGAGAGCTTAGCGAGGGACAGTCATGTGTCGCCTAACGATGGGGATACAGCCTGAGAAATGCGTCGTTAGATTTCATGGTTGTGTAAACAACACACAGTGTGCTTACACAAACCTAGATGGTATAGCTACTGGACCAGCATCACATATGCAGTCCATTGTTGACCGAAATGTCATTATTCAGTGCATAACTCTGAATGTTTTCAAAGTTTTAGCATGGAAATTGCTAGATCTTCAGTTTATGAGTTACCTTATCTTGAAACTCAGGGGAAGAAATGATTCCCATATATACATAATGGTGACTTATTCCTCTGACCACCCCAGCCCATGTTTTTTCTCACGTTAAGGGATTTACGTTAGAAATGTTTTTCCCTGATTTAGGAAATGGTCTTAGATGCTGTAGGAAGGATCATTCAAATCTCAATGACACTTACTCATCGTCTTATTTTTTTTGTTGTTGTTGTTTTCTTGTGGGTTGCGGGTATTTAATATATACAGTATCTGAGACCATTGAAAAAAAATAATCTATGTGAATTCCACTTCTACATGATATTTTATATAATGATTGATTAATAATAGATATAAATATCAGGATTTATAAAAATGCACATTAAGTGCATTGTGTTAAACCAGGTACCGTTTAGAATTTGGGGTTCTTGAAGGGCACACTCTTTGCAAAGCTCTTTTGCATTCTGTAATGTTATAGAAGCAATTCGTCAGTAACAAAAAAACATTTTAAAAATGATAGTCACTGACAGCTTAGGTACTCTGCCATTTTTCTAATTATTGGCACCTTAAGTTGAACCAAGATTGTTAGGTCCGTGCATGGGACAGCTTATGTACTTAGATTTGCATTCAGCCCAAACTCCCAAACCTAAGATATGCTTGTCTCTAAACATGGATGGGCAGCAAAGTTCCAGGAGGTACACACTGCCATATGATTAATGTGGTGCACCTCCTGGAACATCCATTAATGCAAAGTAATTAAATATTTTACTGTTAAATAGATGTAACTTAAACAAAAAATGTAATTTTGTGTTTTTTTAAAAGAAAATCTGGATTGTGGCAGGCCAATATCATCTGAACTCTAAAGCTATGCATTCTCTTGCTTCTGCCCTTAAAGTAATTTTTAGAAACACTTTGAGAGTCATGCCATTTGTCATGTTATTTATCTTGTATATTCTTGATGCGCCGCCGCGCTTCCCAAGCGGTGCACTTATCCAGTGCGCCACCGGGCCGGCCCTATTTATCTTGTATATTCTTGACTCAATTTATTTTGGTGACTTTTACATATCCAATAGGTCACTTCTTTTGCATAATTTCTCATAATACACACCTAAAGGCAAATACACACACATACAGCATTACCACCGTCACCTTAGGGATGCCACAAATGATTAAATTAAAACTAATGGGTGGAATTAGTATATTTAGTGATGGTAAGAATTAGATATTTTCCGAAAGAGATGTCCAGCTATAGACAGAATCCTACAGAATCCTATCACTAAAACACCTCTTTGTGGCTTCTGGTTCTCTACTACATAATATGGTGCTCTCTAGCGATTTGTCTTTAGCTTATTTCTCTTGTTATTCTATAATTCTTTTTGTGTTTTTGTGTTATTCTAAATAGCATATCTATAAACCAAGACATTTATAATATAACGTGATTAAAACTAAATTATTTGAGAAAAAACAGGGAAAGCAAAGAAACAAATAACAGACAGGAGTTGCGTGTGAGGGTAGACAGCATGGCTGGGTAACTGAGAAGAAACTTTTGGTTGGAATACGTAGAAAATTCCTTGTTGTTAGTCACAGACCTGGGAAGATGTGGTTAGGAATTTCTATCTGTAAGTGTGTTGGGAAGCCATAGAGAGAATTTAATTAGGGAATTACTGTATCTGACCAAGGTTGTGAAAGTACAGATAGTCTCAGCTTACAATGGTTTAACTTAAATCTTTCAACTTTACCATGGTCTGAAATTGATACACAGTAAGTAGAAACCATAATTCTAGTACCCATATTACCAGTAAGTAGAAACCATAATTCTAGTACCCATATTACCAGTAAGTAGAAACCATAATTCTAGTACCCATATTACCATTCTGTTTTTCACTTTCAGTAAGGTATTCAATGCATTCCATGAGATATTCAACACTTTATTATGAAATAGGCTTTGTGTTTGATGATTTTGCCCAACTGTAGGCTAATGTGAGTGATCTGAGCACATTTAAGGTAGACGAGGCTAAGCTATAATGTGTAGTAGGTTAGGTGTATTCAATGCATTTTCAACTTACAATATTTTCAATTTACGATGGGTCTATAAAGATGTAACCCTGTGGTAAATTGAGGGGCATCTGTATAACTCTTTTTAAAGGGTGTGTGAATGATCGTCTAAAGGCTATAACACTAGTTTAATGGTGTGGACAAGGGTAGGTAGTGGCTGAATAGGTGAAAAGTGTTGGGACATAGGATGTCAGCATGTGCTGACATATTGGAAATGACATGTGACAGGAATAGAAGAAAAAGACAATATTGAAAGTTAGGCATAAACAACCTTGAAGAATAAAGGTGCTATTTACTGGATAATGGAGGCCACTAGGTATATTAGGATTAGGGTGGAGGAAAAAAAAAACCCGTTTTGGACACCTTTAATTTTAAAATAAAATTGTATGTGTAGAAGCCAGCCAGAAAACTACATTTGGGGACAATCAGCATATGTAAGATGTTTAAGTAATAAATTATAGGAGTACGTGAGATGACTTCAGTGACAGTGTAGAGAGAAAAAAGATGATGTTTGAGAGCTGAGCTTTTACTTCAAAATTATTTATAACTAGAAGGGGATAAATTTTGCAACTGTGACTGAGGAACAGAATCCCTTGGGATAGAAGGAAGACATGGGTGATATGGTACCATGGGACATAGACAGAAAGAATCTCTAAAGAAAGGCATAGAAGATAGGCTTTCATCCCCACAACTCCTGAAATTATAATAAAAGCTAAATGAATAAGTACAAATTAAATAATAGAAAAAAGAACAACAAATTTTTAGAATATCAGGAAGCAGATAGAAGGGTTTTAACTAATTTTCTACACCAGAGAAAGATAAAAACTAAATTTCTGTTGGGAAAGAGAAGAATTAAACAGGCCAATTCTCAACCTAGTTCTTAGAGTTCTCTGTAATCCAAGGCAACAAGAGACTCTCAAAATAAATTCCATATGAGCTGAAAATAGAATTGGTTGTATGTCCTATAAGAAGTATAACCAACAGAAAAACAAGTATAGAGTTTCCTCAACAAATTAGAAATGGAACCACCATATGATCCAGCTATTTACTTCTGTTTATGTATCCAAAGTAAATAAAATCA
>NW_007740407.1:24730-25641 GCF_000696425.1 Galeopterus variegatus | reverse complement strand
CAGCCTTCAGAACTGTGAGAAACTAATTTCTGTTGTCTATAAGCTACCTAGTTTATGAAATTTTGTTATCAGCCTGAACTTCCTAAGACAGAAAATTGGTACTGAGAAGTGGGGTACTGCTAACAAATACCTAAAATTGTGAAAGCAGCTTTGGAACTGGGCAATGAGTAGAGGCTGCAAGAGTTTTGAAGGTGTATGCTAGAAAAATCTACATTGCTATAAATAAACCATTAAGGACACTTCTAATGACAGCCCAGAAAGAAAAGAAAAGAGCTTTAGAAAGAGCTTCAGTCTTCTTAGTAAACACCTATATGTTTGTGAACAGTGTTGCTAGAAATATGGACAGTAAACACCATTCTGATGAGGTCCTAGAAGAAAATGAGAAACATGGTATTGGACAATAAAAGAAAGGCCATTGTTATCCTATAGTAGCAAAGCGTGTGGGTGAATTGTGTTTGTGCTCTAGTGTTTTAAAAAAGATAGAACTTGCAAGAGGTGAAATTGGATATTTGGCTGAAGAAATATCTAAGCAAAGTGTTGAAGGAGCAGTCTTTATTCTTCTTGACTGCTTATAGTAAAATGTGAAAAGAGAGAAATTATTTAAAGACAAAATTTTCAGCCTATCCATGTTATAAAGAATTAGAAAACATGTTTGAGAGGGAGCACCCAGGGTATGGCCTAATGTCCATCTGATGATGTTAGTCAGTCATGTAAAGAGAATCTAGGACCTATTGTCCAAGATAATAGAACAATAAACCCAAAGGCATTTCAGAGATCATCAGAGCAGCCCCTTCCATGACAGGCCTGGAGGGCAAAGGCCTAGGGGGAGAACAATTCAAAAAAGGTCCACTGTGGGCAGACGCCACCTCCCATCACAGTCTCCACCCCTGTACCCCATCACCATGCTCCTC
>NW_007740407.1:16134-23488 GCF_000696425.1 Galeopterus variegatus | reverse complement strand
CTGACTTGCTCAGGACTTGTTACGCCTTTCTCCTTTCCTGTTTCTCCCCTTTGGGTTGACAGTGTCTACACCTGTCCCACCATTGTATTTTGGAAGCACATAACATGTTTTATTTCACAAGTTGACAGCTGGAGAGCAATTTGTCTTAGAATGAATCATACCTTGAATCTTACCCATATTGGACTTTGATGATACTGAGATGAAATTTTGTACTATAGATTTTTGAGTTGACACAGGTATGAGTTCAGACTTCTTTGGCTATTGGCATGGAATGAATGTATTTTGCATATGAGAAAGACATTAATTTTGGAGGCCCAGGGGTCAAATGCTATGGTCTAAATATTTGTGTCCCCTGCAAAATTCATATGTGGAAATCCTAACCTCCAGGATGGTAGTATTAGGAAGTAGGGCCTTTGGCAGATGATTGCATCATCAAGGCAAAGGGATACTGTCCTTTTAATATAGGCTGTGTCATGTAAAGACATAGTGAGAAAGTGCTCTCTATGAACTGAAAACCAGGCCCTCACCAGACACTAATTTTGCCAGAATCTTGATCTTGGATATCCCAGCCTCCAGAACTGTGAGAAATAAATTTCAATTGTGTATAAGCCACCCAATTTATTGTATTTTGTCATAGAATCATGAATGGACCAAGAATATTAACCCCAGATGAAGCATATTGATTGCAATTATTTTCTCCCTTTCTATAGGTTGCCTTATCATTCTGTTGATTGCTTCCTTTTATGTGTAAGAAACTTTTAAGCTTGATATAGTTCCATTTGTCTATGTTTACTGTTGTCATCTGTGCTTTTGCTGTTGTATCCAAGAAATTGTTGGCATCCATTTTCATAAAACTGTCCCCCTATATTTAATTCCAGGAGTTTTTTGGTTTTAAGTCTTACTTTAATCCATTTTGAGTTAATTTTTATATGTGGTGGTAAGGTAAGATTCCAACTTTATTTTTCTGCATGGGGGTATTCAGAAGTCACAGCACCATTAGTTGAAGAAACTGTTCTTTCTGTGTTTTGTGTTCTTGGCATCCTTGTGAAAGATTTGACCATATATGTGGGTGCTTATTTCTGGACTCTCTAGTCTGTTCCATTGGTCTATTTGTCTGTCTTTACACAATTAAAACACTGTTTTATTACTGCATCTTTTTAATATGTTATGAAATCAGGAATCATGAGGCCTCCAACTCTGTTTTTTTTCAGGATTGTTTTGGAAATTCTGGGTCTCAAGACTTCATATGAACTTTAAGATTTTTTTTTTCTATTTCTACAAAAAATAAAAAGAAATTCCATTGGGATTTTGACAAAGATTGTACTGAATCTGTGGATTGCTTTGGGTAGTATGAATACTTTAACAATATTATTTCTTCCAATCCATTAACATGGGATATCTTTCCATTTATTTTGGTCTTCTGTAATTCTTTTTCAACAATGTTTTCATTGTTTAGGTCTTTTACCTTGGTTAAATGTACTCCTAGGTATTTTATTCTTTTTAGTTCTATTGTAAATGGCACTTAAAAGTTTTTCTTTTTAGACTGTTTATTGTTAGTGTATAGAAATGTAGCTGACTTTTGAGTGCTGATTTTGTACCCTGCCCCTTTGCTGAGTTTCCTTATTAGTTGTAACAGTTTATTTTGTGTATGAAATATTTAGATCATTGCATCTCCAAACAGAAGTAATTTTACTTTTTTCCTTTCCAATTTTGATCCCTTTTTCATTTCTTCATGATTCAGTCTTGATAGGTTGCACATTTGTACAATTATTTATTTATTCTAGGTTATTCAATTTGTTGACTTACAATTATTTATAGTAGCTCATATCTTTTTTTATATATCTGTGGCATCAGTCTTAAGGTTTCTTTATTTCTGATTTTAGTTATTGCAGTTTTCTCTCTTCTTTTTCTTAATCTAGCGAAGGATTGGACAATTTTCTTTACCTTTTCAAAAAAGCAACTCACTTTTATTGGTTTTTATTGTTTTTCTATTCTCTATTTTGTTTATTTATGATCTAACTAATAATTATTTCCTTCTGTTTGCTAACTTTGGGTTTGTTCTTTTTTCCCCCCCTACATTTTTGAGAAATAAGGTTAGGTTATTGAATTGAGTTTTTTTCTTATTTTTTAATGTGCTCGTTTCTATAAACTCTCTCTTTAGAACTGCTTTTGTTGCCTCCAGTGGTTTTCTTGTGCTGTTTTTTGCTTAAATTTGTCTTGAGATTTTTCTAATTCCTCTTGTGATTTCTTCTCTGTTTCATTTGTTGTTTAGGAGTGTGTTGTTCAATTTTCACATATTTGTGATTTTCCCCATTTTCCTTCTTTTGCTTTCTTTATATCTAGTTTTATTCCATAGTGGTCAGAAACATATACAGTATGTTTTTAATTTGCTAAGACTTGCCCTAAACAAGGTTTATTTTTGAGAATGTTCCATGGGCTCTTGTGAAGAATGTGTATTTTACTGTTTTGTTATATAGTATTCAGTATCTATCTGTTAAGCCCAAATGATATGTAGCATTGTTCAAATCCTCTATTTTCTTACTAGTATTCCATCTGGTTGTTCTATCCATTATTGAAAATGAGATACTGAAGTTTCTTATTATCGTGTTGCTGTCCATTTCTCCCATCAGTTTTATCAATTTTAGCTTTATATGTCTGGGAACTTTGCTGTTAGGTACAGATATATTAATAATTGTTATATATTCCTGGTGAATTGACCCTTTATCATTATGAAATGCCCTTCTTTGTCTTTTGTGACAGTTTTTGATTTAAAATGTATTTTTTATAATGCAAGTGTGGCTACTCCAGTTCTTTTTTATTATCATTTGTGTGAAATGTCTTTTTCACCCTTTCACTCTTACCCTGTGTGTGACTTTAGATCTAAACTGAGTCTCTTGTAGGCAGCATCTATTTGGATCTTGTGGCTATGGTTTATTTATTTATTTGTTTGTTTGTTTGTTTATTTATTTATTCTATTCAGCCAACCTATGTAGTTTGATTAGGAAATTTAATCTCTTTACATTTAAAGTAGTTAATAGAGGGAGATTTAGTTATTAATTATTTTCTTTGTGTCTTGTAGCTGTTTTGTCCTTACTTTCCTCTCTTGCTGCCTTAAGTTCTCTTTTGCTGATTTTTTATAGTGATATCCTTTGATATTTTTCTCATTTTCTCTTGTGTATCTTCTATAGATATATTCTCTGTGGTTATTATAAGCATTAAATAAGATGTTTTAACATTATCATTATAGATTATGAACTGATAACATCTTAACATTAACTGCATTTAGGAACTCTACTCTTTTAAATTTTCCTTTATGTATTTGTATCACATATTACAACTTTTTATACTGTGTATTCTTTAACAAAGATTTCTTATTTTAATGCTTTAAACTTAAAAATTTTATGCTTTATGTCACTTATATTCTATACCAAAGTTGGAAGTAATTCATACGACAACATTACAATGCTGCAGGATTCTATATTTGTGCAGGTAGTAAGCTTGGTAATGAAATTTCTTGTGATTTTCTATACTGGTCTCTCTTCTGTGGTACCGATTGGTGGGGATTGCCTTTGTTCTCAGTGGCCCCTGGCATACAGAGTGTGCACCTCCCTTTCCTATCAGCACTCCCAGTCAGGTGAGACAGAAACAAGTCCCTTAAGCACACCTGCAAAAAACCAAAACCTTGGATACAGGTTCTTCTATCCTTTTGTTACCCTCCTGAGAGAGAACTGTGAGTTGGGAGTTTTCTCCTGATTTTACAGTGCTGTGCCAGGAGGAGGACAGGAATCACAGGTAAGTGGAACAGACATTCCTACCCCAGTTTGCCTCTTCTCGGCCTCGCACTCATGTGTGGTGCTATAACCTCTGAACTGATTGCTGGAGTTCTCAGAAAGACTCTGGTTCATATATCATTTAGAGATGGTGTGTGTCTCCACAGGGGATGAATGGCTAGGTGTTTTTCATTTCTTTATCTTGTAACATTACTGCATTTGTTCAGCTTTTGCCACTCCCATTTGGTTAAACCTAAAACAATTGTATACGGTATGAGTTTGTTTCTGTTGCTTATAACAGAATACCTGAAACTGGGTAATTTATAAAGAAATGGAATTTATTTCTTATAGTTTTGGAGGCTGGGAAGTCCACAGTCCAGGGAACACATCCAATGAGGGCCTTCTTCTGAGTAGGAACTCTCTACAGGGTCCTTGGTGACCAGGGTGTCACGTAGTGAGTGACCTGAGCAAAAGAGCTAGCCTTCTCACTTGCTCTCCTTTTAAAGCCATCAAATCATGCCCATTACTCCATGAATAGATCAATTCATTCACCAGGGAACAGTCCTCACAGTCTAATTGCCTACTAAAGGCCCCACCTTTCAAACACCATAATTGGATTTCCCACCCTCTGAACACCTACGGTGGGGACTAAGTTTCCAATACATAAGCTTGTGTGGGACACATTTGACCTATAGCACATACCCTCACATAATTTGTACCACAGTAGCTAAAGATTGCTAAAGAAAGTCTCAAAAGATAGCAGATTATTTTTTTCTGATAAAAATTTAAGATCACCACCCTCAAAGTATGCTAAACACTGCCCAGAATCCCTGGTGTGTTTCTCCAACCAGCTCAGACTTCACAGTGTCTTTTTCAGTGATTTTCTGCTCACCTTAAACTGCCAACACATGTTCTCTTAATTTCCGGTAAATGTTCATGGCTCTACTTTGCTAAAAATAATTATTTATTTTCACCAATTGATTATTTTCACAATACCAAGTACAAACCTCTTGCATCTGCACACCACCTCTTCTTTCCTTTCCTTCCAATAGATCAAGTGCCCTTCCTCAAATCTAAACATAATCTTCACACTGTGCTTTGAATATTACACTTTTCTTCTTTTTAGAAGCATTTTATGTTCCTCCTTCCATCAATATGTTGATTTTAAAAAATCACTGCTAAGACTTTTTAAATGTCAAACCTACAAAGTGAAAAAAATTGATAACATTGAGTCATATTTTCTTGCTCCTTTTTCTCATGTCTGTATCTAACGGTAATCAAAAATATTGTCAAATAATTTTAAGGATCTGTATTCAAATTCTCTTTCTATCAAAAATATTTTATAGCTTTTAATTGTTTTCAGGGTTGCTGTTGATCCATGATTTAATTGGGGGTAAGCACTGCCTTTGGATATATTTGTTTATTTATTCTTAAATTTTGGTCTAAAACATCTGTTTCACCTTTGCTTTTAATTTGAATGATTTTTTTGAAGACTCCAGTTCAGAAATCTTGTAGAATTCTTCATGTGCTGGTTTAGTCATAAGAATACTGCATAGATGATGCTGTGAAACTCTGAATGCATCAAATCAGAGGGCCTAAAATGCCAGGCTACCCCACTCTTGGTAACAATAAAATTTGATCATAAAATTAAAGTAACAATTGTGAGATCTCTCTACTACAAAGAAAATTATAAAATCATCTCTGGGGTAATATTTTTAGTCCATGCAAGTATCTTGTTCTCCAGNAAAATTATAAAATCATCTCTGGGGTAATATTTTTAGTCCATGCAAGTATCTTGTTCTCCAGGATCATTTAATCTGGTAGGTTTATCACACATTGATGATCCTTGATAGAGTCTATTGCATCATTGGCATTTTTCTGTGTGAGACAAAGGATCAAAGGACTCTGAGCCAAGTGTTTTCCACATCAGGGAGTTTAGTTCCAGCCAACCTGGAGGGGAGACTGAAAGATCTGTTCCCACCTCTGTACAGAGTAATAGAGAGATTTTTATAGGGTTTGAACTAGGGGAAGGTGTTTGGTAGCTATTTGGAGCATTCAGCCCTTTGCAACAGTTGTGCTGTTTTCCTGTTTTTCACAAGATTCTATTTTGCACAAAATCCAGTTTTTCTCAGAAAGCACTTTGCTTAAGAGAAGGGGAGGGGGCAGGGGTCAAGGTGAAGAAGTGGTTAACATGGATGCGCTTATGCTAAGCTGATTGTGAGGCCTAATACTCTCCATAGCTTCTTTCAAGATTTTATTTGCCTTTAGTTTTCTGCATTTTAAATACGATATCCCTACATGTAGGTTTTTTTGTTTTGTTTGTTTTATTTAGTGTATTTATCTGAATTAGTGGGCTTTGAGTATTGTAGATCTGTGGTTGGTTACTGTCATTAGTTTTTAGAAATCTTCACCTATTATTTTTTCAAATATTTGTATTCTACTATTTTTTATTGCTTCTGGCATTTCAATTATGCTTATGGTTGCACCTTTAAAAATTATCACACAGTTCTTGGGTGTCCTATTTGGTTCTTTTTTTTTTTTTTCCATTCTTTTTTCTCTTTACATTTCAGACTGTGAAGTTCTTTTCTCACTTTTGTTCAAGCTTACTGATTTTTTTTTTATTATATCTAGTATACTGATGAGCTCATCAAAATCATTCTTCATTTCTCTTACAGTGTTTTTGATTTCTTCAATTCCCTTTTGATTCTTCCTTAAAGTTTCCATTATTCTGCCTTCATTCACATCTGTTTTTTGCATGTTCTATAGTTGTTTTTCTTTAGAGCCCTTAACATATTAATTATAATTATTTTAAATTCCTTGTTTGATAAGTCTCACATCTATGCCATATCTGAACTCGGTTCTGATGCTTGCTTTATTTTTTCAGACTGTCTTTTTTTGTAATTTTTTGCTGAAAGCTAGAAAAAAAACGTATTAGAAAAGAGCAACTAAAAAGAAAACTATTTACAGTAAGGATTTATGTTACTCTGGTGAGGAGTCAGATTAGTTTAATATTTGCTATATATACAACTGCGTGAAGAATTCAATTTCCCTACTGTTGTTATTAAATCTATCTTCCAACTTTAGGCTTGCCTAAGTATTCTTCTTTAGTTTCAGCATATGTCTCACCACTTTTTCAATATAATTCATTGCTATTATATTGGATTTCTGTTGGTTTGGTGGTAAGATGTGGTGATGGGTGTCATTTTATAAGTTTTGGTAAATTCTCAATCTTTTAGTGGATCTGTGTCTCAGGGTTATAATCTTAATGAGAGTATATCCAATGCTATAGCTGCCCCTCAACCTGTCTCTACCTTAGTGGGGTCAGAAATGCTAGAGGGGCCTGCAGTGAGGAAAATCTTTTCCTTGGGTAGATAAGGCTCTGATAAAGACTCTTCTATCCTGGGAAGTAGCCCCTATGGAAATACCATGGACATATTTTTAATCATTATCAATGTAAAATCTTCAACTTCTTTTCAAGAGCCATGAGCAAATCATTCCAGAATTAAGTAAAAATTTTAATTAGTTAACTTGTTTTTTAATTGATACATATTAATTGTGCATATTTATGGGGTACTGAGTCATAT
>NW_007740407.1:14160-15454 GCF_000696425.1 Galeopterus variegatus | reverse complement strand
TTATACTAGTTCACATTCAGCCTCCAGAAATTTACCAAAATTACCACTTAAGTATCTTATCAGCATATGACTCCAGTGGCTTCTGCTCCAGACATGTAAATCTCATACATGACTTTCTAGATTCACTTGTGACCCCAAGTTTCCAGGTAGCATTTTGCCCTGCAACCTCAATTCTGATAGGGTCAAAAAAAGTCATTAAGTTTTATTTTCTTCTCTTTTTTCACATAGTTGTATGTGGGTGAATAAGAAATGTCATATTTTTACATGTCGGATCTGAAATAGAAGTTCAACATTTCTATTTATGAAAAATGTTTTGTGTAAGTATAATAGTTTTTATTACTACACTGAAAAATGCAAAAAAAAATTTAAACTTTGCATTTTTTAGTGTGTTAATATGTACATAACTATTTTTAAGTGTAGAGTTCTTCAGCACAAAGTACATTCACAATTTTGTGTAACCATCACCCCTATATATTGCCAGAATCTTTCCTCATCCCAAGCAGACTCTGTACTCATTAAACAATAACTCCACATTCTCCTGTGCCCTGAGCCCTGGTAACTTCTGTTATACTTTATGTCTCTAGAAATTTGCCTATTTTAGGTAACTCATACAACTGGAGTCATACAATATTTTTCTTTTGTGTATGGCTTATAATTTCAAGGTTCATTTACGTTGTACCATATAACAGAATTTTATTGATTTTTAAGGCCGAATAATATACTATTGTATGTATATACCACAGTTAGTATATTCATTCATCTTTTGACGGACAGATAGGTTGTTTGCACCTTTTATATAGTGAATATTGCTGCTATGAGCACTGGTGTGTGCGTGTGTGCATGTAATGTTTGAATCCCTGCCATCAGTTCTTTTGAATATATAACTAGGGGTGGATTATTTGGTAATTCTAACTTTATGAGGAACTGCCACACTGTTTTCCATAACAACTGTACCATTTTACACTGCTTCCAGCAATACACAAATGATTCAATTTCTCCACATCCTGACAAACTCCTATTTATTAATTTATCTTTTTTAATAATAGTCTTTCTAGTAGTAATGAAGTAGTATATCATTGTGGTTTTGATTTTTTTTATTTTCCTGGTGACTAATGATGTTGAGCATCTTTACATGTTCTTACTGGCCATTTGTATATCTTCTTTGAAAAAATGTCTATTGTTCAAGTCCTGTGCCCACTTTTTAATTGGGTTGTTTTTCTACTGTTGAGTTATAGGAGTTTCTTATATTTTAGGGATATTGATCTCATATGTGTGTGTGTGTGTGTGTGTGTGT
>NW_007740407.1:11233-12825 GCF_000696425.1 Galeopterus variegatus | reverse complement strand
ATTTTATATTAATGTTCTGTTTGTTATCTTTTTTATTTTGAGATATTAAAAGTCCACTTTGAGCACTTTTTATGTTAGTAATTGCTTTTTTATTCATAAATCCATGTTACAGCAGTTTGTTTTGGCTTTTTGCTTCATGGCTGACCTTTTGAGTAGTATTTTTAATTAATTCATTTTTTAAAAGACAATGTTGCTTTCTTTTTTTATTGTGGCTATATATGAATGCTGATTGCTGTTTTCTGCCTATTAAAGACATAACAGAAATTTTCACAAGATAATGTAAAAGTTTTCACTGTTTTAGTAATGATGATTATTGTTTAATTTAACCATGGCTCTCTTCACTTACATGAAGTTTTCTTTTGTACAGATAGAGAATTATTTGGATAATTAGGTTGTATCCTGCTTTTGTGACTGGATTTTTGTTTGGTTAATATAATAACATAAACAACATCATATTTTTAAGCTCAAATTGTTCCAACTTAGCTAGTCACATCTCTTCAAATTGAATTCTGTGTTATGGTGTCCTTTTGATCTCTCTAAAACAATCTTTGATCACTTTCTTAATGTTTTGCCTAATAATGTGTTCATCTTGTTCTTCCTCTGCCACAGACTTGGATTTATCCAGTGATCCAAAGAACTTTACGTCCTTTGATTAGGAATGGCTTTTGAAAGCTGTACATTGGCACTGAGTTTGCTCAGTGATGCTGGGGTTTCTTTGTTTTAGGCCACTTTATTGTTAGATTTAGTAAATACTTTTAAAATCATGGATTTATTGCATGTTTTGTGTAGTTTATGTCTCATAAAGCTTACTGCTGTGTTATTAGATGATGCAGTTTTTAAACTATTATATTTTCATTCTGTAGCATGAACTTCAGTATTAATAATTGCTCTTTGTGACTAGTTAAATGCATTTTAGTCTGGATTTTACTGTGTCAGATGATGTGATTGCAAACACTCTTTTTTTATTTTTTATTTTTTATTTTACCTGGTGCACTATTCCCCATTTCTTTGCTTTTAGCATTTCTGAATTTCTTTTTTTTTGTCTCATTTATATAACAATGAGTTTAATTTTGTGTTGTAATCAGCTCTGAACTTTTTTTAATAGGTGAGTTGAATTTATTTATATACCTTTGTTTGGGATGGATGAGCGATTTACTTTTCATTTTGCTTTATATTATAATATCAGTAAAATAATAATACCACTAAATTTGTCGTAGTTTGTTATAATAGCAATAGAAATATAATAAAACACTTTATAATCTATTTACAATCTGAATTCTATAACCTTTCAATATGCTTAGTTTGAAAAAGTCAGTCTGCAAAGAAAAAATGAGTATTTTTTCACCAATATCAAGTTAATCAAATATGTAGTTTTTTAAGGGAGAAATCTTACTTTTAACAAAAATTCCTCAGTGTTTTCCATAATGTCCTCTATGTCTTGATGGAAGATATTAAAGAGTTCCTGAGCACGAAAAGCCTCTCTCACTCAGTCCCATCACTTTACCTTGTAGCAAGAGCAATTTGTCCCAGGAGTTCTCCAAAAAGCATCTGAAATACATGAAGTCAGGATATTCATTCCTCCTAGGAGATAA
>NW_007740407.1:5096-10497 GCF_000696425.1 Galeopterus variegatus | reverse complement strand
GGTTGCGATCCATTGCCGGACACGGAAAAAGACAAAAGACAAAAAAAAAAAAAAAGAAAAGGTTGTTGTATATCTTCAAATAGATAGATCTGTTCAGAGAATTGTGCCTTCCAGGAACCAATTCCTTTAAATAGCATGCAGACCAGTTCTCCTCCCAGATTTTAGATAAAACAAACAATGGTTTTCCATAATGGCTGTACTAATTTACATTCCCAGCAACAATGTACTAGAGCTCCCCTTTTTCTACATCCCCACCAGCATTTACAATTTTGTGTCTTTTTGGTAATAGCCATTCTAAGGAGGTGAGATGGTAACTCATTGTTGTTTTGATCTGCATTTCTCTGATGATTAGTGATGTTGATCATTTTTTTCATGTGCCTTTTGCCCATTAGTATGTCTTCTTTTGAGGAACGTCTAATCAGCTCACTCATCCACTTTTTAATCAGTTTTTTTTTTTTTTTTTTTTTTTTCTATTGAGTTGTTTGAGTTTTTTGTATCTTCTGGATATTAATCCCTGGTCAGATATATTCTCCCATTCTGCAGGCTGTCTTTTTGCTCTGTTGATTGTTTCCTTTGCTGTGCAGAAGCTTTTTACTTTTACATAATTCCATGTTTATTTTTGCTTTTGTTGCTTATGCTTTAGAAGTCTTATTTATAAAATTTTAGCCCAGTTTTATGTCCTGAAGTGTTTCCCCTGTGTTTCTGTCTAGTAGGTTTATGGTTTTAGGCTTTACATTTAAGTCTTTAATCCATTTTGAGTAGATTTGGGTATATGGTGAGAAATATGGGTCTAGTTCTATTCCTCTGCATACGGATCTCCAGTTTTCCCTGCACCATTTACTGAAGAGACTATCCTTTACCTGATGTATGCTCTTGATTCCTTCATAAAATTCAGTTGGCTGTAGGTACAAGGATTTACTTCTGAATTTTCTATTCTGTCCCATTGGTCTGTGTGTCTGTTTTTGTGCCAGTACCATACCATGTTGATTACTATAGCTTTGTAGTATATTTGAAATCAGGGAGTGTGATGCCCCCACTTTGTGCATTTTGCTCAGGATTCTTTTGGCTGTTTGGGGTCTCTTTTTGTTCCATATAATTTTTTTTAACTTTTTTATTTTTTCTATTTCCATGAAGAACATCATTGGTGGTTTGGTGGAGATTGCACTGAATCTGTAGATTGCTTTGGATAGTATGATCATTTTGACAGTATTGGTTCTTTCAATTTATAGCATGGGATATCTTTCCATTTTTATCTTCCTTCTTTAATTTCTTTAATCAGAGTTTTATAGTTTTCCTTGTAGAGATCTTTCACCTCCTTGGTTAAATTTATTTCTAGGTATTTTATTTTTTTGGTTGCCATTGGAAATGGGATTGTTTTCTTAATTGATTTTCCTGTTAGTTTATTGTTAGTATATAAAAATGGTGCTGATTTTTGCGTACTGATTTTGTATCCTACAACTTTACTGAATTTGTTTATCAGTTTTAGGAGTTTATTTGTAGGGTTCTGTATATATAAAATTGTGTCCTCTGCAACAAGAACAATGTGATTTCCTCCTTTCCAATTTGGATGCCCTTTATTTCTTTCTCTTGCCTAATTGCTCTAGCTAGGACTTCCAGTACTATGTTAAATAGGAGTGGTGAGTGCGAGTATCACATGTGTTTTTCTTTTATTTTGATGATACAACATATGATAATTATTGATATGCATATATATTTCAAACCATACTTGCATCCTTGACATAAATCCCTCTTGATCATGGTGTACAATCTTTTTGATGTGACATTGGATTCAGTTTGCTAGTATTGAAGATTTTTACATCTATGTTCATCAGGGATATTGGCATGTAGTTTTCTCTTTTGTTGTGTCTTTGCTTAGTTTTGGTGTCAGAGTATGCTAGCCTCATAGTATGAGTTTGAAAGAATTCTGTCTGCTTTAATTTTTTGAAATATTTTAAGAAGTATTGGTATTATTTTTCTTTAAATGTTTGATAGAATTCAGCAGTAAAAGCATCTGGTCCTGGGCTTTTCCTTTTTGGGAAACTTTTTATTGTTGATTCATTGTTGATACATGTTATTGGTCTATTCAGGTTTTCCATTTCTTCTTAGAGTTGGTAGTCCTATGTGTCCAGGAATTTGTTCATTATATATATATCAGTTGTAATGTCTCTTTTGGCATTTCTCATTGTATTTTTTTGGGTCTTTTCTCTTTTTTTTCTTGGTTAGTTTGGCTAATGTTTTGCTGATTTTGTTTATCTTTTCAACAAACCAACTTTTCATTTGATTGATTTTTTGTATTATATTTTTAGTCTCAATTTCATTTAGCTCTGCTCTGATTTTTAGTATTTCTTCTCTTCTACTGATTTTAGGTTGGGTTTGTTCTTGCTTTTCTAGTTCCTTGAGGTGTGTTATTAGGTTATTTAAAAATTTATTTTCTTTAAATGTGGGAAAGAAAAAAAACATAGATTGGTACAACCAGGAAGGAACAAATCTGAGTACATTGTTCCATATTGGTCTCTTAGTCCACAGAGTAGGTCTGTTTAGTTCATTGTTCTGTCTCATTTCGGGAGGTAGTGTAGGCAGTCTCCCAAAGTTAGGCCTCCACATGATGTAAGCAAACAGATGTTTAGGAAGATACTTTTCTATGAAAAAAAGTTAACTTTTGGAGATGTCTATAAACTATATGTTTTTTGGTCTAGAGGGCAGCCAGCTGAGATTTAGAGATGTTGGGCTTTTCAACTAGAGTGGGGCAAGCAGTGGCAATCTGACAATCTTTTTTGGTTTGCGGTTTAAATGTCATAAAAATTGTTAACATATAACCATTTTCTCTGGAGTTTATATTGAGTCATTCAGCTTCAGCTTGTAGAGCTTCAGAAAATCACAGTTTAATTTTAGTGATTCCAGGTTAGAAAAATGAGAAAAAAATTGGACATGTAAATTTGAAGACTTGCAGCCAGATATTATAGAAAACTTAAAACATTTAAGATCCAGTCCAAATTGTGGGTAATGATAAAATCTCAAAAACAATGAGCTAGAATTCAATAATAGATGCATTATAGTTTTCTTCTGAAACATCATTTTTCTCTCTCCAGTACCCCATGTCTACCAAAGACAATCACAGGAAGACCAATTTACATGCAAAATGTATAATCTCTTTAAGCTTGGCCTGATTTTTGCATAAGTGCAGCAAGAATAGTGATTGTTCATACAGGATTATTTTAAGTTAGCTTTGCTGGAACTTTTCATAAGGAATTTCAGAATAGACATTTAGAGGCCTCTTAAGGTTAAGAGGCCAAGCCAAAGATTCACTCTTAAATCATACCTGTAATACCTGTAGATTTGGGCAAATACCTCTCTTTCTCAGGTTCATGAAATGTTTTGAGGATTCTACACCTGTCAGGAAGTACCATTGCTTACTCTCCTGTGAGGCAAACTCAGTGTTGTTTTTTTCTTTTTTTTTTTTTTTTGAAGGGGTTTTTACAGGCTTCCTAAGATCAACCACAGTTTTAAAGCAATCTGGTCATATCTGAAAATATGACATGCTAGTTAAAACTTTGGGAACACAACCAATTTTTCTAATTTTGTCCTATTACAAGAATAGATTCTTATTAAAATTATGCAAATAACTGTACTGCCACAAAATAAGAATACTCATGAATAGTTTCTGAATTTTGTAGTTATCAGGTAGGAAGAAAAGAAAGTATTTGTTTTGCTCTCAATACTACACTTTATCAAATTTCTGTAGCTAAAGATATAGAAAAAGATGGTTTTAGAGGAATGGGTAAAGGGTCATGAAAATCAACTACAATGAATATTGAGAAGTTAAAATTTAAAAAAAAAAGAAAAGAAAAAAGAAAAATGAAAAGAAAAAAGTGTTTCTTAAATATGAAAAAAACCCCAAAATAATCAGCAATGTTTCAAGCAAAAATCATTTAAAAAAATCATAGCCCATCATTTTAGTCCAATGTAATTAATTTTTTTTAGTTTAAATTTTATTTTGTTATTGTACATGTTTATGTGGTACAGTTTTTTTGTTTCAATACATGCATAAATTGTGTAATGATCTAATCAGAATATTTAGCATATCTACCACCTAAACATTTGTCATTTCTTTGTAGTTATAATATTCAAAATATTCTTTTCTGGTTATCTTGAAATAAACAAAACAATATTATCACTTATTGTCCTCCTAGAGCATCAGAACTTATTCTTATCTAACTTTGTAGCAGTCTACCAACCTTTCTCTGATCCCCTCTGCCCTCTTTTTTTTTCCTGCCTCTGGTAATCACTATTCTACTCTCTATTTTCTCTCTTTCTAATTTATTTTTCATAGTTGACCCATGATAACTACATATATTTGTGGACTACCATATAATAATTGGGTACATTCATACTGTGTGCAATGATCATATCAGAGTGCTTAGCATATCCATTACCTCAAACATTTGCCCTTTCTTGGCCGTGGAATTAATTCTTGTTCTGCTTGGTGTTGGGTTAGCAGTTTTATGATCCCAATTTTTTCATTAGAGTTCTGGAAATTCTTAAAGTTATTAAAAACTGCACTTATCAGAGTTCTTTAATTCTTCCCATGTACTTCCTTGAATCCACATTTTCGAATTACAATTGCTTGCAAAGAGCTTTTAGAAAGAGCATAAGAATAAAGCAATTAACTGTGGACAAAAAGACTTAAAATAGCCATTATTAAAGATCTGATGGGACCTCATTATGATAATAAGGCAATCAATAAGGAAATTTGTATATTTCCGTGACATGCAACAATTTAACATGAAAACCAAAATTATAATGGATAACATATCAGAATCTTAGGAATCTCATGCAATTTTGGAGCACTCATGTCAATAACATACTCACATAAAAATACTTGTACAACTCAAAGTTAAACATTATTTATCATTTGACAGTGCTTCCCAAATAATTTAATTTTGATCTGGGGAAGCTTGTCAAACTTGTCAAAAGTTTTAAAATACTTGATTAAAATAGAATCACGGATCACTGTAAAGTAATAGTCATTCATTTAACCAGAGTGTTAATAAAAAGGCTTCAAAAGCAAATACAGTAAGTTACATAGTTGTAGAAAAAGTTTAACTCTTTTAACTTAGTTTTCCTAATTAATTAAAGATCCACTAAAAACAGAATGGAACACAAGAGATTAACTTGACATAACACAAAATTTCTCTTTCTCTCTTCCCTCTCCTTTTTTTTTTTTTGTTTTGCAGTTTACTCAAAAGTTGAAAAATCTTTTATCTCTTATCAATACTACTCAAAAATCTTGTTTACCATAGCCAAATTATAGTTTTGTATCAGTGTATTTTTAATACTAAAATAATGTATTCAACTTTAGTCAGTTTGACCATGCAAGATTTTTTTCTTACTTTTTTTATTT
>NW_007740407.1:0-3311 GCF_000696425.1 Galeopterus variegatus | reverse complement strand
CCACTTACATTCCATTTAATTTACCTATTTTTAAGCCAACCATATTCAACTAATCTTATTCACCGAAGACTTACCGAAGTCATGTAAATTTGAAAAGCATTTGGATTAGTTACTATATTCATAGCGGTTTTAGGAGCACTTAATTTTGTGGGTATGCATTGATTTTTAAGATAATTTGAAATTCCTTGAAGGGATTTATATCATTTAGACATAGCACACAACATATATGTACACATATATAAACATACACTTACAGTTAAACACAAATATATTATAGCTCTTATTTTTAAATTTCATTCATGAGACAGGTACAGCAATATAAAGTTTACTAATTTATACAGCAAGTTATGACCACCTGTTTACATGACTAAAACCTTCTACCAATAGTAATAGAAAAAACTTTAAGGTTTTTATTTGCTCAGTTTTCAATCAATTTCTTTTCCTTCTGATGAGTCATTTCTCTAAAGTTTCTATTTTCAAAAAAACATAAGTATCAAGTTCTAGAGAATGCTAGATAGGAAATGTACATCGCAAAGTCACAGAGAAAGAATGCAAGTTTTTCCAAGTAAGTGTTAGGGGTGCGTTAGTTAGATGAGACACAGAAATGAATATAAGTGGATGCCAAGGTAACATAAAATTGTGAAATTTAATACAGAATTTTACAAAAAATACATAGATGAACCTGGGAGAAAATTTAGAAGCCTGTTAAAAATAACTATCTGAATGCCGGAAAGTTGTATTTTGGCCATCAGTTTAGAACAGGAGGCTCTGGCTCTGAGATCCCCTTTGATCAACTCAGCCAGTGATTTTTTCCCTTAGCCATAATATACACACTCTGATAAATTACTTTGTTATGGAATGGACATAGCAAGGAAGCTGCAGACACTCAGGGGGTTGGAGAGTGAGAAATTTTATTAAGTTAGTGGGACCCAGGCAGACTCACATTCTGAAATCCTGGGACCCTACTCTGAGAATCTTGCAAGGCTTTTCACAGGCAGGTTAGGTGGGCTCTTTAAGATTCGGTTTCTCCAAATTCACGTGATTTGAGCAGGCAGCTGATTATTAACTGGGCTGACTTCTGGGGGCCCTGGTAGATAAGCACAATTAGCCACAGAGGTGCTGCATAAGCACAAAATAATTTTTAATCTTGAGTTTTTCCAACATTTCCCCCCTTTGATAATCTCTCTCAACTTTGGAGTGAGCATCATTTTGTTCAACATTGTCTTGGGGGTCTATGGGAGGTCTGAGGGAGGAGTCGTCTGTTAAGACTAACAGAATACAGGTTGTCCTTCTCTTGACCAAAGTTTCTATGGTGACATGAATGCTGTGCATTAACAAAGGAAGTAGACAGTGTACAATCAGGCAGATATCTAAAATGAACAGGAATACTCCTATTAATGTTTTGAACTCTCCAAGCACATCAAATCAGTTACTAAAAATATAAGTGGATGCCAAGGTAACATAAAATTGTGAAATTTAATACAGAATTTTACAAAAAATACATAGATGAACCTGGGAGAAAATTTAGAAGCCTGCTAAAAATAACTATCTGAATGCCAGAAAGTTGTATTTTGGCCATCAGTTTAGAACAGGAGGCTCTGGCTCTGAGATCCCCTTTAATCAACTCAGCCAGTGATTTTTCCCTTAGCCATAACATATACACTCTGATAAATTACTTTGTTATGGAATGGACATAGCAAGGAAGCTGCAGACACTCAGGGGGTTGGAGAGTCAGAAATTTTATTATGCTAGTGGGACCCAGGCAGACTCACATTCTGAAATCCTGGGACCCTACTCTGAGAATCTTGCAAGGCTTTTCACAGGCAGGTTAGGTGGGCTCTTTAAGATTCGGTTTCTCCAAATTCACGTGATTTGAGCAGGCAGCTGATTATTAACTGGGCTGATTTCTGGGGGCCCTGGTAGATAAGCACAATTAGCCACAGAGGTGCTGCATAAGCACAAAATAATTTTTAATCTTGAGTTTTTCCAACACTTCCCCCCTTTGATGCTCTCTCTCAACTTTGGAGTGAGCATCATTTTGTTCAACATTGTCTTGGGGATCTATGGGAGGTCTGAGGGAGGAGTCGTCTGTTAAGACTAACAGACTACAGGTTGTCCTTCTCTTGACCAAAGTTTCTATGGTGACATGAATGCTGTGCATTAACAAAGGAAGTAGACAGTGTACAATCAGGCAGATATCTAAAATGAACAGGAATACTCCTATTAATGTTTTGAACTCTCCAAGCACATCAAATCAGTTACTAAATATGCCCTTGAGATTCATTCCTGACCATTTTTGTATAGAGATGTGGGCTAATTTTCATATTTCTGCAGCTATGTCAGTGACCACCTTCTGATTGTCATCTATTTGAAGGCAGCAGTCTGAAGAGCTGAATTTCCCACAAATTCCTCCTCCATCTGCTAAGAGGTAGTCTAATGCTGGCTTGTTTTGATAAATGGCTGCCCTCATTTGAGATTGTTGTTTGGCCAGTAGTTCTAATGCTGCGGTGGTTCTACTGGAAATCGGTTCTAAAACCAATTGTAATCTTATGATATGGTTAAGCATATAGGTAGGATTCTATAGGAGTAACCCCAACTACCATCCTGAGCCCAGGTAGTGGGGACATAGTATTGTATTATCCGTTGGGGAGGCCATTCATCCTCTCCCCACGTTTGAGTTCCCCCTATGCCCCCTATATCTGCTGTGTTGACATATCATTTAGATATCAAATCTTCATACAAGGGAATTCCCAGTTGTGAGCCCCATTCCTGGGGTAGCAGGAAAAAAACTGGTAGAATAATCCCTAGAGAGGGCTGGCCCCGTGGCTCACTCGGGAGAGTGTGGTGCTGGTAGCGCTGAGGCCGCAGGTTCGGATCCTATATAGGGATGGCCTGTGCACTCACTGGCTGAGCGTGGTGCAGACCACACCATGCAGAGGGTTGCGATCCCCTTACCAGTCAAAAAAAAAAAAAAAAAAAAAAAAAAGAGAATAATCCCTAGAGTACAGCCTCCATTCCATGTCTTTGAGAGACAGGTGCATGCCCTTCTCCCACAAATCCCCCCCTAACATTGGGGTCAGTAGAATTTAAGTTTTCCCAGAACTGGTTGATTTCCAAATTTCCCTGGAAAGGCCAAGTTCCTGTACAACTCTGTAACTGAGGGTATTTGGTATTTGGAGTGCAAATATGGTTGTGGGCCACTCTAATCGATGAAAGTTGGACCAAATACTGGATGGTGGTGTTAGGCCACCAGGTATAGGTTGCTTCATTTAAGGAGTATACCTGCTGGCAGGGGGTTTCTCCAACCTTTT
>NW_007740406.1:34697-35012 GCF_000696425.1 Galeopterus variegatus | reverse complement strand
TATTTTGGAAACATGGTATAATATAATTGATTTCATTTATTATTACAAGGGTGTGCTTTTCTATTATCAGACATTTCTCATGTATTCAACAGCCAATATGAGATAGAGGTGCTCTAGAGAATAAAACTGAGAATATTCATTTCCATGGCTTGAAATATCTTTAATATGAATCACCTGATTCTAGTGATCACCTGAACTGCACACTCCATTTAAAACATTTCTCAGAAAACTTACATGCGTACTACTAAGTGAAAGAAGCCAGTCAGAAAAGGCTACATACAGTATGATTCCAACTCTATGACATTCTGGAAAAGA
>NW_007740406.1:34197-34433 GCF_000696425.1 Galeopterus variegatus | reverse complement strand
GACACATGTCATTATGCATTTGTCCAAGCTCACAGAGTGTACAGCACC
Organism: Galeopterus variegatus; assembly: GCF_000696425.1. NCBI lineage: Eukaryota > Metazoa > Chordata > Mammalia > Dermoptera > Cynocephalidae > Galeopterus > Galeopterus variegatus. The sequence goes on along the minus strand of NW_007740406.1, from coordinate 34,385 downwards.
AAGAGTGACCCCTCATGTAAATTATGGGCTTTAGGTGACATGTCATTGTAACAAGTTTACCACTGTGGTAGGGAATGCTGACAGTGGGAGGCTATGCCTGTGTGGGGCAGATGATACATGGGAAACCTCAGAGGGTATTTAGGAATTCTCTGCACCTTTCTCTTAATCTTGCTGTGAACCTAGAACTG
>NW_007740406.1:32310-32669 GCF_000696425.1 Galeopterus variegatus | reverse complement strand
ATGTTTTATATTTATGTTTTCTATTTGAACGAAATTTATATTTTCTTATAAGTTGTAGCCTCTCCACAAAATCACGTAAAACCCTGGAAGATTTCGAGGTGAAATAGATGACTTGTGCTGAAATAAATCCCTGACTCGGATGACAAGATAGGGTTAGCATGGGCAACAGACTGCCTGCAAGAGCTTACACAACTGAAGCATTGTCCATGGGAAACCAAAACAATAAAGACCCGTCTGTGTAAGTTTCATTCTCCCAGCTCCTCCTTCCTGGCAGGGACAAGAAAAAGCAAAGATGAGTGCAGACTGTAAAAGCAAACAGGTCCAGACACAGCTCTGAAGTTTCTGCTTCCCTTGTGTGA
>NW_007740406.1:28859-30171 GCF_000696425.1 Galeopterus variegatus | reverse complement strand
GTTTACTTGCCACTTAAAATGTGCAATTGGACTATACTACGGCACTGAAAGGAAAAATTGTTGTGTGCACAGAAATACTAAGAATAAAGAGGTGTGGCAAATATTCACTGGAGGACTGAACTTTCATAATTTCAAGGAATGTCCATACTTTAAAGTATTTAAGAAAGGAATATCTCCACAAATAGATGAAGCCATATGGTACTTTATTACTGACATATGAAGAAAAGGGCTCACAATCTCTTACAAAAGGGATGAAGACAGAAAAACATCATGAAATCCCTTGGACCAGATGAATTACAAAGCAACGAGATGTTGGTGTGACCAAACGACACTTCAGAGAAGATCCTCATTCAGCCATATGTCATAATCTTGTTATCACTTATAAAAAATTCTTCAGGGTTACATAAAAATGAATGTCCTATCCATGGCTTCTTGGAGACACTGAAATATCATGCATAAATTTGTATTGGCCGCCTGCAAAACCCCTTTCTTCTCAATACTGCACATCTGGATAGTAACTCTTTTGGGGGCTGCCTAATCTGCATTTAGGAAATGATTAGTGAACTCATTCTGAGTAACTTTTCTTTTTTTTTTTTTTGTCTTTTTCATGACCAGTGCTCAGCCAGTGAGTGCACCGGCGATCCCTATATAGGATCCGAACCCGCGGCAGGAGCGCTGCTGCGCTCCCAGTGCCGCACTCTCCCGAGTGTGCCAAGGGCTCGGCCCTGAGTGACTTTCCTGATGGATAAATATTTTATATAAAATAGGCTTGTAATTATAAGGAGCAGGGTATGATCAGTGAATACTCGCAGGTCTGCCCATACCGCAGCTAAAGTAAACCCAGTATCAGTTTTGACGATCTCTACATGGAATGTGCATATAGAATTTCTACTGACATGAAGTTGGGGTGGAAGGAGCATTTTGTGCCTTTCATTTTTCTGAGGTAATTTTCCAAAATAATTGAGTTAATGGGGGAGGAGAGTTTAAGAGGGAAGTAAAAATTCACACTACTTGCTGAAGGAAGGTGAGAGTGGGAGTCGACTAAAAATACGTGGGGAGGATTGGTGGATGGTGTGGATGTTTACCTGAGGCTGAGAACTATAGGTCTGTAGTAGCACCATTCCATACGGTTGTGTGATTTTCTCTGGCAGCACCCAGCATTGCACAGATACATCCAAGTAGGCAGCTATTAGAGCTTGGTGTCTTCACAACTGGAATTTTGCTGCTAGAGAGCGGCCGAAAGGCTAGAAAATGAGGCTACTGGCCAAAAAAGTAATTAAAATGATGCATCATGGGCTCCAGACAAGGTTCA
>NW_007740406.1:26598-27838 GCF_000696425.1 Galeopterus variegatus | reverse complement strand
AAGAATTTTGTTATACAAAACAAAAGAGTAATTTTCTCTCGTGGATACTGTCATGACAACCTAGATGCTCCCTTATGCTCCCTTAACCCATGGCTGACATGAACACCGCCCCCCAACCACCACCCCCAGCTGCGCAGTGTTGAGAGCTGCCAGTTCACAGCTAAATGCCGTCTTTCCCCACCCTAAAATTGTGCGTGGTTGAAGAGAGCTGCCTAGCACAAGGTCGCCCTTCATGAAGAGGAAGTTCATATCCAGTGAGTGGTTGACGCTGGACCAACCTTAATCAACTCAGGACAACTTTCAGGGTATTCCCAGCACAGAGCGCACTGTGGGTCTACTGGATCTGTTGTTACATCTGCGTCCAGCCCAACCCATCCCTCTACCCCAGGCTACTTCCCTCACCCCCTCTCAGGGATTCATGTTCTGCAGTCGAATCTCAAAACCTTGGAGTATATGGGCCGACCTGGTAGCGCACTGGAGAGTGCGCCACTTGGGAGCGTGGCAGTGCTCCCGCCGAGGTTCGGATCCCATGTGGAGACCGGTTCCTGCTCACTGGCTGAGCGAGGTGCGGGCACAACACCGAGGGTTGCAATCCAATTGCCGGTCCCTGGTACGGGCGTGACACCGAGGGTTGCGATCCTGTTACCAGTCAGTAAAAAATAAAAAAGATTAAAAAAAAGGAAAAAAAAAAAAAACCTTGGAGTATGTTTCATGAATACATCAACCTATAAAACCATCTTCTNTATTTGTCAGGTTTTCAGGTTCATCTCTTCACTATGCACAGTCGGGCTGTAGGTCAAGGGTTTTGTCCAGATCTCCTACACCCTTCTTTACTAAAGCAATGACTTGGTGAGATCTCTTAACTACCTAAGGATATAACGTCCATCTCAGGAAAGACGGTGTGTAATAGCTGCTCTTATTCATAAGTGATTGAAAACCATTTTGAGCATTGATTTATCAAAATTTATTGAGAGCTTTTGGAATTCTGACTTCTCCCTAGTTAATCACGTGGGCCAGACAGAACTTCAGAGCTTTCTGAGGTCATCTACGCTACTAAGTCACTTCTGAGCAAAGCATGTGTGTCAATGGGCACTCTGTCAATCTCTCCCTGCAGAAATATAGGATCTATTTAAATATGGCCAGATAAGAAAAAGGACCCCAAACGTGATTCTAAATACCCACTCAAAATGTTTATGAAGTGTAGAAATTCTGACTCAGATGATACCATATAATTACAAAT
>NW_007740406.1:25236-25631 GCF_000696425.1 Galeopterus variegatus | reverse complement strand
ATCAAGCAGTCCAGTTTTGGGTGAAAAGAGAGGCTTAAATAAGCAGGGAGAACCTCACAGTTATGATGAGATGACTTGGCCAAGCACATAATCCCACCAGGTGTAAGTGATCTACTCTCACAGTGTTGTACCCTCTTCCCAGACCCAAATTTAAGTGTTCTTTCTCTTAAACATACATTCCCCAAACATGTATGTTCAGAGGACATGGCAGTGGCCCCTTCATCTATCAACAGGGTAGATTCAAAGCCCGTGTTTCAAGAGAGGTGGCCAAAGACTGATTCCAACCCTCTCACTAGACAGTTGAATGTGTCCTCAATGACATGTCTGCAGAGGATACCCCTGCCAACCCTTATTTAGTGAACTAAAACTTCATAAATTTTACGTCACCTTGAATG
>NW_007740406.1:22499-23071 GCF_000696425.1 Galeopterus variegatus | reverse complement strand
CATTCATTATGATTCTGGGTTATTTTAATATGAATTTCAAAAGATAGCATGTTTTAATGAGGTCACTTGAGAAAACATGATGAGTTAAATGTGATGCAAGAGAAAAGAGCAATAATCCCCATAAAAGACCTTTCTTTACAAAAAAAAGAAAAATCCATTCCAAGAAAAATGTCTTAACTGCCAAATTATAAGTTCCCAGCCTCTGGGAANAAAGGCACCAGAGAGAAGCTCTACAGCAGAAATAACTCTAAAGCAGCCGTTCCCACAGTGCGGCCCTGGAACCGGCAGTGTCAGCCTCACCTGGAAACTTGTAAGAAATGCAGATTCCCAGGTCTCACCCAAGACCTGCAGAATCAAAAATTGGGGGATTGGGGTTTGGCAAGCTATCTTTTCACAAGTCTGCCTGATGATTCCAGCTCTCAATAAAGCCTGAGACCCTCATTCTAAAGGAATGAGGAAAAGTTGCCATCCTTTACTGTACATGGTTTTATGAAAAACACCCTAAAAGTTTCTCTTGCTTCTTTCTCTTCATGTTTACTGAGCAATCTTCTAGGAGCTTTATCCAGCTTTTA
>NW_007740406.1:21106-21565 GCF_000696425.1 Galeopterus variegatus | reverse complement strand
GAAAAGTTGCCATCCTTTACTGTACATGGTTATATGAAAAACACCCTAAACGTTTCTCTTGCTTCTTTGTCTTCATTTTTACTGAGCAATCTTCTAGGAGCTTTATCCAGCATTTACAGGTATCTCATGAGATTTCAGGCATTGAAAAAGAACAGTACTCTTTGTAAAGTAATTCATTGATCTTTGCATGTGTGTGTATTTGTGCATGTATAAGCTCAACCAAGTCAACTCGGTTTCTGCTTCTGTACGACCAAGACTCAGGAACACAGCCAGCTCGAAGTAGTGACCCCCAGTGTGGTCCCCACCAAGCCATCCTCTGCTCTGCCTTGGCCTCACCTCAGTCGATGGCCATCCTCATGAAAGACAACTGTAGGAAGATGTTATTTATTGCTGGGGCTGACAGTGAGGGAAAATGCAAAGCAGACCTTAAAGGAACTCTTAAATCACCCTATTATTTTT
>NW_007740406.1:17457-18966 GCF_000696425.1 Galeopterus variegatus | reverse complement strand
AAAGTTCACAGTATTAGTTTAACATCCAGAGTTACTTACATGAAAGACCCAAGTGTCAGAAAGTGACAGAAACAGGCTGGAGCACCAGTAACTTGTCTGGCCCCAGACTGTGTGCTCTGAGCAGCCCTCCCTGTGGTTTCCCTTGTCTGAGCTGGTGTGTCTCAGTGCAATCATTGTTTATGGCAAGCATTGTCATCCCCCAACACCAGACCAAGTCCCTCAAGAACTGAAGATTGTGCCTTGATCATCTTTGCAGTTCAGCACTTAGGGAAGCACCTGAAACACAGCAGCCACGCAGTATTTCCTGAGAATGAGAAGCTATGTGATGTCACAACTGCCATGATGTTTGCCATAGAATAGGAGCAAAACAACATAGATATGGAGATGGAGATGGAGAAGGATATGGAGATGGAGATGGAAAAGGAGATGCAGGTGGAGAAGGAGACAGAGATGGAGATGGAGAAGGAGATGGAGTTGGAGAAGGAGATGGAGATGGAGATAGAGAAGAAGAAGGAGATGGAGATGGAGAAGAAGACGAAGATGGAGAAGGAGATGGAGATGGAGAAGGAGACGAAGATGGAGAAGGAGACGGAGATGGAGAAGGAGATGGAGTTGGAGAAGGAGATGGAGATGGAGATAGAGAAGAAGAAGGAGATGGAGATGGAGAAGAAGACGAAGATGGAGAAGGAGATGGAGATGGAGAAGGAGACGAAGATGGAGAAGGAGACGGAGATGGAGAAGGAGATGGAGTTGGAGAAGGAGATGGAGATGGAGATAGAGAAGAAGAAGGAGATGGAGATGGAGAAGAAGACGAAGATGGAGAAGGAGATGGAGATGGAGAAGGAGACGAAGATGGAGAAGGAGACGGAGATGGAGAAGGAGATGGAGTTGGAGAAGGAGATGGAGATGGAGATAGAGAAGAAGAAGGAGATGGAGATGGAGAAGGAGACGAAGATGGAGAAGGAGACGGAGATGGAGAAGGAGATGGAGTTGGAGAAGGAGATGGAGATGGAGATAGAGAAGAAGAAGGAGATGGAGATGGAGAAGGAGACGAAGATGGAGAAGGAGACGGAGATGGAGAAGGAGATGGAGTTGGAGAAGGAGATGGAGATGGAGATAGAGAAGAAGAAGGAGATGGAGATGGAGAAGGAGACGAAGATGGAGAAGGAGACGGAGATGGAGAAGGAGATGGAGTTGGAGAAGGAGATGGAGATGGAGATGGAGAAGGAGATGGAGATGGAGAAGGAGACGAAGATGGAGAAGGAGACGGAGATGGAGAAGGAGATGGAGTTGGAGAAGGAGATGGAGATGGAGATGGAGAAGGAGATGGAGATGGAGAAGGAGACGAAGATGGAGAAGGAGACGGAGATGGAGAAGGAGATGGAGTTGGAGAAGGAGATGGAGATGGAGATGGAGAAGGAGATGGAGAAGGAGATGGAGATGGAGATATATATGGAGATGGAGACAGATATATGGATAGATGGAGAAGGAGATGGATAGAGACACAGG
>NW_007740406.1:16241-16545 GCF_000696425.1 Galeopterus variegatus | reverse complement strand
CCATAAAGTCTGGTGAATCTACTCATATTCTGAATACACACAGTAACCTCCAAATTTACGATGAAGTTTTTAAGTGGGATCACTTGCACCAACATTAACTTTTTAATTTATGCTTCCAAAGACACACACGTGCATATATATTCGGTATACCTGTGTATTTGATACAGTATACAAAAAAATGAGCAAGTTCATAAGTGTATGTTCTACTGTGTTTAAAAAAAGTTTTATTAGAGTCACAATAATGTAGACTTTTCAATCATGGTCAGGATAAACACTGTATTTAAAACACGAAAATTTGCATTGA
>NW_007740406.1:14083-15732 GCF_000696425.1 Galeopterus variegatus | reverse complement strand
TTAGAGAAAACTATGTTAAGTGAAATAAGCCAGACACAGAAAGAGAAATGCCGCATGTCCTATCTCATAAGTAGGAGCTGAAAAATAAATAAATAAACCAAAAAAAGGAAAGAAAGAAAGAAAGACACAACAATCACAGTAATTCCTTGAAGTTTCAAAAGGAGAGAACAGAACCGAGACCAAGAGAGGTTGGAAAGGGGCAGCAAAGGGGGCATTAGGGAGAAATTGGTAATGGGACACAAAAATTATTCATATTGTGTAATGATAAAATAAGATAAAATAGCCCACAAATTAGTAAGAAAAGAAATCATTCCCACATTTCCAAATGCAGGGATCATTGTTATTACTATCTCCTCATGATTGTAAATGTTACAATTTATACTCTGCAAGAGTCTGCTCATCAGTTTGAAAGCAAGCTAATGGCCTTGGAATACGAGGCTCCTTGGCATGTTTGGTTTGTTATAGCCGCACTCGCAAACGTGTCCAGGGGACAGAGGGGTCGACATAAGATGTGGACCCTCTTCAAAATATCTCTTGATATGTTACGTTTGCAAGGCCTTGCCAACTTTCTTTCTAGTCTACACAGTATATCAAACAGTATGCATTTCAAAAGAGAGCTGTTACTTCCAGTAGTGCAGGCGTGTAAAGANAGTGCCCTGAGGCACAGAGGCAGGGACTGTACCTCTCCACAACCAGGCACATTGCCCACATATCAGGGCCCTACCGGGTAACTGAGGCATTGAGCTGGGGACCAGACTCCCCCTAACACACCCATGCCCATGCCTTGGTGCCTGCCCAAGGACCTGAGTCACCAAACTGGGACAGGACCCCCCCTCCCACAACCACTAACACCGCGTACACCTTGGGAGGCCAGGGCCCTGAGGCATAGAGGCAGGGACCAGGCCACTTCAAAACCAGGCATACCACCAGCACCAAGGAGTATGCCAAAAACCTCCATGTCGGGCCGGCCCGGTGGCGCACTGCTACAGTGCACCGCTTGGGAGTGCGGTGGCACTCCCACCGAGGGTTCGGATCCCACATACAGACCGGTTCCCACACACTGGCGGAGCGAGGTGCAGGCGCAACACCGAGGGTTGTGATCCCGTTGCCGGTCCCGGTCCGGTACGGGCGCGACACTGAGGGTTGCGATCCGTTGCCGGTCACGAAAAAAGATAAAATGGAAAAAAAAAATCTCTTGATATGTTAGGTTTGCAAGGCCTTGCCAACTTTCTTTCTAGTCTACACAGTGTATCAAACAGTATGCATTTCAAAAGAGAGCTGTCACTTCCAGTAGTGCAGGCGAGTAAAGACATGGGCCGAGACATCTGTGTAAGTCTAGGAAGGGTTGTGCCTCAATTATGAGCTATTAGAGAATTAAACAAGAGTCGATAAACTTTCATTGAATGAACCGTTTACACTAGGCCAACAAGTACACAGCAAACAGGTGACATCACATTTGATGTGAAAAGCTTTACTTTTGTTTGCATTTATACTTTCTCAACTTTTTTTTTTTCTTTTAAAGAAGCTGTCAGGCTCTTCCAAGGAAGAATGTCACCCATCTGGCTTATTTCTTGATAAGCCTCATTTTCATTGTGGGGGAATCAGGAACACCAAAAATAATGTGATGTGTTCCAAACATATGAATTATT
>NW_007740406.1:13354-13837 GCF_000696425.1 Galeopterus variegatus | reverse complement strand
GGGGAAAAATATATGTATTTTTGTCTTCAAAGTGATTTGGGATTGTGTACGTACCAATTAATAAAATGCACTTCCCTAAAATAAAAATTCAGATCACTGTACATGATGTGACTTTTTAAGTGTTGACAGCACATCTGTCTTCCCTTTCAAAGAAAGAAGGTAATATGAAAACAAAATTACATATTTTTGAAGTCACTCTAGTAGAATATTATTTTCTCATGTTGGCAGGATATTAAATCAAAGAGCAAAATACTTACTAAATGACAAAAGTTACAATTTAAAACAAGAGGGTAAATAGAGCATGAACTAAGAGCTTTAGTTAGTGGGTGTGTGTGTGTGTGTGTGTGTGTGTGTGTGTGTGTGTGTGTGTGTGTTTAAAATCTTGGTGAGGTGTTGTTTCTAAGATTCTCCTGAGGATAGGTTTTAATGCTTTGGGGATTAAAGAACCCCAATTCTTCAGATTTGTACCATTTTCTTTTCATG
>NW_007740406.1:10717-12770 GCF_000696425.1 Galeopterus variegatus | reverse complement strand
GTGTTGTTTCTAAGATTCTCCTGAGGATAGGTTTTAATGCTTTGGGGATTAAAGAACCCCAATTCTTCAGATTTGTACCATTTTCTTTTCATGTGCAGCCTTGAGAATTTTCAAAATTCTGCTTTTCTCAGTATTCCTCATTGCCCAACTTTGACATCTTACAGAGATGCTGGAAAGAATGATAAAGTATAAACAATACACACACCCAAACTAAAACAAAAGGAAAGCAAGCAAGCATGTGAGGGACACTGAGCTCTTGGAAATAGCTGCCACATACAAACAGCCTACAATTACCACTTACAAATATGCCAAATACGCCCCACCACTGCGCATAGCAGCGACACAGCCAAGAATGGGGACACTGAGATTTTGGTTATTCACAGATAGCCACTGTCCTGGGTGATGTCACAGAGTACAGCTACCAGAGGTACATTTCTGCGAGGATTGCAACAAAACTCTGTTATTTCTTTAGACATGCAGAAATTTGGGTGGGCCTAAAAAAAAGCAACTTATAAAAGGGAAACAAAAATGCTCTTCATCTGAGAAATGTCAATACCCATGATAATATGTTAAATGTGTACATATAACAATTTAAAAGATGATTCATAACAACAGTTTCTCTCTTCACTTAACGTGTTGCAGCAATTTGCTTAATGTCTGTCCCTCTTTTCAATAGAAAATAATTCTCATGGAGGCAGAAAGCACATCTCACGTACTCCGGGTGCTCACAACCTAAGATAACTGAAAGATGATCGTGTTTGGTCGGAGGAAGGATTTGGGTGGATACACGCAGAGGGGATGGTTGGTGGACTGACATTTTTTAAGGCATTTTCTACCACACCTGCAACCTTTCGATTGTCCACAACTGTGCCACTGTGGTGTAGCGGGGCCTCCAGAAGCCAGTGAGAGAGCGAGAAACGTAGGACTGTTTCCCTCCTGGCTCAGCGATTGCCAATTGCAGTTGGATATTTCCACTCTGTCTTCTCTCACTGTTAACATACTGAGAAGCGAGGTCCTTTAGTATAAATATTTGGGCAAGTGACCATCAGAGCTGGAGTTTCTGCTAAGAAGCCTTGGTTATCTCACTTTCTGACCTTCGGTTTTCTTATCTGTAAAAGAAAAATAACACTCCTGACCTCGCAGAGTTGTTGTGAAGGTCAAATAGATATCTTATGGGAAACAACATTGTCAACTCCAAAACACTGCAAAATGCAATGCTAAACATTTTCTAGCCTGGGGCTCAGTAATTCAGGAGAGCTTCTAGCTTTTGGCCCACACCTGCTAATTCAGAGGTAGGGTCCGACTGTGAGCCAAAGCACCAGCAGTTTCCTTCTTCCCCCTTCTTACCCATCCAGGACTCACTCTTAGGGGGCTGCAAGGATCTCCATAGAAATCTACTCAAAAGCTTTAGCGCTGAGACCCAACCAGGTCACTGGGAGCCAGGAAGAATAACTATACACACACCTCTGAGTGTGACCGCCTGGGCATGCTCTTAACCTGTCCTGCAGATCAAAGGACATGAGCTGACTACAAATTCCCTCACTAACAAGTCTCCAAAGCCTGGTGCTAGCTGATGTCCATTACGTCATGGTCCCCAACAGGCAGACCACACTGTTGCACGACTGTGCATTTACTCATGTTTTTCCAGGCTGGAATAACTCAGCTTTTGAGGTTCAGCTCAAGCCTCATCTCCCCTAGGACACTCTGCCTGAAGGGATAAGCCCCCTCCTCTGAGATCCCATACAAATCACTCCATCATAGCACTCACTTTTGGACTGAAGTTGTCTGTGTACAAACAAATCTTAGCCCCTACTAGACTNCCATTTCCTAAAAGATTATCACGTCCTCAAATGCCATGACATATCTTCAGAATCAGCATTGATGAAAAACAGAGATAAAGGTGTTTGCTTTCAGGAAGCAACTTAACAAAATTTCAAGGAGGTCTCATTTATTTTGAAGAAGAAAATTTCACACGGTAACCTTATTGTTTGTTGGTTATGTCAGGGCACAACCTTCTGCTCAGACCATAAGTGGTGATGTCCACATTTTTCCA
>NW_007740406.1:4044-4961 GCF_000696425.1 Galeopterus variegatus | reverse complement strand
GTTTGAAAGAAAGCACAGAGACAAAAGTTTTTAGCAAGGGAAAGAAGTTTACTTGCAAAGAATGCCAAGGGAATCAAATCAGACTTTGGAACCAGCTCACGAAATAAAAATAACACAACATGTATTTATTTATTTATTTTTTTTTTTTTTTATTTTTATTTTTTTTATTTTTTTTTATTTTTTTTTTTCAGCTAAATACATTTTATTTCTGAATAAAGTTCTCTAATGCAGTGTAATANTTTATCCCCGAGCGGTCCCAAATTCTGGCAAAGAAGCACACACACTGTCTTGTGCGCACAAACTACTATTTCTTCTCAAATCCCATTCTCTGAGCCTCCTTTGAGAAAACCCAGGCAGAGAAACAGCACGTTCCAGGCCTGCCAATACTTAGCGAAGTGGTGACTTTTAAAGCTCTGAGACACATCCGCTCTTGCCACCAGAAACAGAATCAGGGGTGGCAGGAGGGGTGGAGTCTTTATTAAGAATGCCCTCACAAGCATGAGACATGAAGTCACTCTCAAGGTAAAGGAGTGACACAGCTCCACCATCTATAAGCTGCGCAGCTAACCAACCTTCTCGGTACATCTGTTTTCCTATCTGTTGTAAGAGGATAAAATGCACCTGCCTCACTTAGTTGCTGTGGGGATTAAATGACACGGTGCTTGTAAAACACCCACACAAGCATGTGGTACCCAGTCATCTTCAGGTAGTGGTAGCTTCTTATTGTCATACCTTGGATTATTCCAACGTGCTTATGTGCCAAATTCACCTTCAGGGCAGGTACTCGGCCCCTACATGGCACACGAGAGGTTGACACTGAGGTGCCCACACGACCCCTTCAACACGGCAAGGCCTGGATGCAGAGCAGGAGCAGCTGTGCCCAGCTCCAAAGCTGCCCCCTTACTCCACATTCCACC
>NW_007740406.1:2583-3525 GCF_000696425.1 Galeopterus variegatus | reverse complement strand
CTCAAGGTAAAGGAGTGACACAGCTCCACCATCTATAAGCTGTGCAGCTAACCAAGCTTCTCAGTACGTCTGTTTTCCTATCTGTTGTAAGAGGATAAAATGCACCTGCCTCACTTAGTTGCTGTGGGGATTAAATGACATAGTGCTTGTAAAACACCCACACAGCGTGTGGCACCCAGTCATCTTCAGGAAGTGGTAGCTTCCTATTGTCATACCTTGGATTATTCCAACGTGCTTATGTGCCAAATTCACCTTCAGGGCAGGTACTCGACCCCTACATGGCACACGAGAGGTTGACACTGAGGTGCCCACATGACCCCTTCAACACGGCAAGGCCTGGATGCAGAGCAGGAGTGGCTGTGCCCAGCTCCAAAGCTGCCCCCTTACTCCACACTCCACCGCACCTCTTCATTCCACTGATTTAGCAGTATTTTCACTACATGCACATATTTTATTTGTGAACTTGGAACAGCCACGTGCCAAATGCCCTGTACAAGGCATCGCGGAGCCAAATACTGATAATTGCAGAGGTGCTAATGCGCACTGTTACTTGTGGTGAATGAGGGGCAGCATCCAGGAGCAATGATGGGGTCCAGAACTCTTCTTCCCTTCAGGATGAAATTCTAAGCTCGTTCATGTCAGGGACGGTGTTGGATGATTCAGGTATCCCCCGTCCCAGTTCTCATCCCCACACGTCAGTTTTGAGTCGCTGTGCTTTCCAGCACAGTTGACAGCCACTGTGCACAGGTGAAGCAGAACCAGCCCGCAGACCTATAGGTACCAGGTGTGCACATCTACCTATGGCTTTCCTGCCTGGTTGCTGCAGGGCTGGGCCGTGTAGGAAAGTGGGAAGAAGTGGACAGAGACTATTAGATTGCAGCGCCCTCGGCAGGTCTGTGTCAGCAGATCACTGGGCCTGCAGGTTCCGGGTCACTGCCTACA
>NW_007740406.1:0-518 GCF_000696425.1 Galeopterus variegatus | reverse complement strand
AGTTTCCGAAAGTCCCAACTTTGACCGCCTCTTGTGTCAGCCCCTCATCTGCTCACCTGCCGGGAACAGCATCCCCAAGGACTCCGAAGAACCACCCCGAACTTCACCGAGATGATGACTGCCTCTTCTGGCAGCTTAATTCCCGGGGACCCTCGGGAGGCCCCCTCACCCCCGGGGGCGACAGGGGCGTCCAGGTTATTTAGGAGCCGAGGGCTCGGCTTCCAATCCCCCGCCCAGCTGGGGAGCCCCCANAAACTCTTCCTCCCCAGGGCTGCTCTGTCTTCTGTTGTTGAACAATAGCCTCTTCTCCAGAGACTGACTTGCAGGGTGGGGCCTAATGGTTTTGAAACCAGGTGCCTGGGGACCAGCCCTCTCCAGGACGTCTGCGTAATTTCAGCGCAGGAGGTGAGCACCGGGCTTTCCTTTCCACTAGATGTTGCTTCTTTGACTTAGAACGAACGACACGGGAGCCTCACGCACGCGCGAGCTTCATCGGCTGGTTCAGTTTCCGAAAGTCC
>NW_007740405.1:29926-30320 GCF_000696425.1 Galeopterus variegatus | reverse complement strand
TGTTCCAATTCCCAGTCCCCGGAGCCCTGAAGGTCCCAGTTGCTTTCACCCCCACCCCACCGTTGGCATTATCCAGCCTTTTCATGGGAACTTTCTGGTGGGTGTGAGAGGAACTTCTGGGCTTGTGACTAGTCAGCACCCTCTGAACTGGACTCACTTTGCACTGGTGAAGTGGAGCTCCTCTCACTGCTAGCTGAACATTTGCTTCTCCTGTCTGGGGCCTGTCCCTGTCCTGGTTCTGATCATTTCCTGGCTCTGCAGCAGCTTTTCAGGTACCATCTCACTCTCTTCATGGTGTCTTTTCACAAAGAAAAATTCTTAAGTTTAAAATACCGAGTGTAAAGCTTTCTCTCAGAGTTCGTCTCTTACTGTGCGTGTGAGAAGCCATACAGGG
>NW_007740405.1:26661-27466 GCF_000696425.1 Galeopterus variegatus | reverse complement strand
AGAGCAGGGATGACTGGGGGGTGGGACGTGGGGTTACAGGAGACGCACCTGCTTATATAAACAGCCATTTCTCTTAAAGAAAAAATAGGTAAGTATATGAAGATACTGGTTAATTCTGGATTGCAGTAAATAGAGATCTTGTTTTATTTTTTGTACTTCTGTGTATTTTTAAATTTTCTCCAAACTAGTAAGAATGCGGGTGAGAATGGGAAGGCTGTACGTGTAGAACTCAGGTTATAATTTTCATTCCCACTCAAATATTAAACATTGTACAGAAAATATTTCAAAAATCTTATCGACAACAAGCAAATGGATTTGTTCTCTATGTGATATGAAATTGGCTATTTTATTTAAATTAACAATTACAGCATGAATAAAATAAAGTATCCAGTGCATCAGTTTTTTCTGTTATGGTTAGTGCTTTTAATTGCTGTTTAGGAAATCTATAAGGTCACGAGGATGTTCTTCTCCGTATTCTTTAATGCTTCTCTTTCACTTTCACATGTCGCTCTGCACTCCACCCGGAACTGATTTTTGAGTATAAGATATACCTTTTCCATGTGGAAATCCAACTGTCCTAGTACTGTTCGTTAGAAGGTTTCTCTCTTTCTCTTTTCCCTGTTAACACATTTAGGATGGTCCCTTCTATTTCTGTGATGCTAAGAGGCTTTCAAATCATAAACAGATATTTTAATTTTGCACAGTGCTTTTTTCTGCATCCGTCTGTTATTGAGGTGAATTGCATTTCTTTTTTTTTTTTGTCTTTTGTCTTTTTCCGTGTCCGGCAACGGGATCGCAACCCTCG
>NW_007740405.1:22720-24602 GCF_000696425.1 Galeopterus variegatus | reverse complement strand
GCGGGAGCGCCGCTGCGCTTCCCAAGCGGTGCACTATCCAGTGTGCCACCGGGCCGGCCCTCCAATATGTTTTTTAACTCCATTTTTTTTTTCTGTTAACTTGTTTGTTGTATGCTCTTAGCTGTTCTTTGAATGGTTCCCCTAGATATAGCTTTAACCTGGCCATCTCCGCACAGGCCAGCCTAACTTCCAGCTGCCAGGGCCTATGACTTCCTTCCTCACATCTCTGTCCAGCTCTGGGGCCTGCTTTCCCATGCACTGGGCAGGTCAGAGGGACCCAGGACTCACTGCTCCCCAGGAGCAGCCCTCACCCACTGGCTGGGAGGGTCTGGTGGGTAAACAGCCCAGTGGCCTCTCCCGTCCTGTGGGATAGCTGCAGGTGGGTGCTGTGTACAGTCTCCCAGGGTAACCTGCAGGAGTGAGCTCCCTGTGCACACAGTGGTTGCTTGCTCTATAGTGTGCTTTCTTCTGGCCCATCCCACCCCTGGACGCTTCCCCACCCTCCTCCAGTGTTTGCTGGGGCCACCTCCCACACGGCTTGTGTGGAGTTGTCATTCCAGGGTCTGCTTCTGGGGGACTGGAGACCAACACACAGTCTAATACAAATGATTACCTTCATCAGTAGCCTGACACTGCTTGAACCTGACTATATTAAACCCCATTCACTCCCCGCAAGTTCTGCATTACCATTGTCATGAATTTATATTTATTGTCACATTATACATATTTTTTCATGTTCTTTTTAAACAGNTCCCCAACGTGATGGTGTGAGGGGGGGACCTTTAGGAGTGACTAGGTCAAGGGGCAGAGCCGTCATGAATGGGTTCAGTGTCCTCATAAAACATACCCCAGAGAGCTGCCTTGCCCCTTCCATCGTGTGAGGACGCAGCGAGAAGACAGCCCGTGAACCAGGAAATGGGCCCTCACCAGACTCTTAATCCTCCAATGCCCTGACCTTGGCCTTCCCAGCCTCCAGACCTGTGAAAAATAAATTTCTATTGTTTATAAGGCACCCAGTCCTTTATAGCAGCCCACTGTCTTTTTTCTTTTTTGGTTGCTTATAGCAGCCCAGACAGTAGCACAAAACCCCACACATTTTTTTTAGTATGGTGTCCTTTTTCTATACTGCTCCCTTTTCTATGGTAATATTTTGTTAAGAACTTTTACATGCATGCTCATGAGAGAGACTGGTGTATAATCTTCTTCTCTGGTAATGTTCTTGTCAGGTTTTAAAATCAACATTATTCTCCTGTATTAGTCAGAGTTCGCCAGAGTAACTGAAGCAATAGGAGATTATATGCATATATATGAGGTGATTTATTCTTGGAATTGGCTCACATGATTGTGGAGGCCGAGAAGACCCACGATCTGCCATGTGCAAGCTGGAGAGCCGGGAGAGCTGGTGGTGTAATTCAGACGGATTCCAAAGTCCCGAGCACGGGAGAATGTGATGTCCTCAGAGAGAAAGACAGGAGATTCGCCCTTCCTCCTCCTCTTTGTTCTACCAGGTGACTGGACGTGGCTCACCCACATTGGTAAGAGTGATCTTCTGATCAGTCCACCAATTCAAATGCGAACCTCCTCCAGAAACACCCTCACAGACACACCAGAAACCCAGTGACGTTTTACCAGCTATCTGGGCATCTCTTTGGTTGGTCAAGTTGACACGTAAAATTAACCATCACAGCACCATACAGGAGAGTGCTTTGTTTGTTTTCTTTAATCTAGTCTGACAATGTTGATCTTTTATTCTTTACTTAGAGCATGTAGTTCACTTACATTTCCTATAAGTTGAGTTATAGTTGGGTTTGTAGCTATCACGTTAATATCTGCTTTCTATTTGGTCTACCTGTTTTATATTCCTTCTGTCCCCCTTTCTTGC
>NW_007740405.1:20952-21567 GCF_000696425.1 Galeopterus variegatus | reverse complement strand
GTATTTCACAGATATTTACCATCATCACCCCAGTCAAATTTTACATTTTCATCACCTCAAAAAGAAACCCTGTAGCCTTTAGTATCCCCTTTCTAAGCCCTCACCCTCCCAGCTCTAAACCATCACTGATCGATTCCTCACTCCGTAGATTTCCCTCTTCTGGACTTGGACACGAGTACATCTTGTGTGTGGTCGTTTGTGACTGGCTTCTTCCTCATAGTGTGACGTTTTCAAGGTTCACCTATGACGTAGCATGTATCATATTTCATTCCTTTTATGTCTGAATAATATTCCATTGTGTGCACATACCTCATTTTCTGCATTCTTCATCCATTGATGGACGTTTAGATTGTTTCCACCTTCTGGGTATTATGAACAATGCCACTATAGACAGTCGTGTACGTGTTTTGGTGCAGACATATGTTTTCATTTTGAGGGGCGTATAGCTGTGAGCGGAATTGCTGGGTCATGTGGGTCTGTGTTTAATCTTTTGTATGCCTGACAGACTGCTTCATTAAGTGACTGTTCCATCTTACATTCCCACCACAAGTGTGTGAGGGCTCCAGTTTCTTCACATCCTCATCAACACTTGTCAGTAGCCACCTTTTTGATTCT
>NW_007740405.1:7457-20288 GCF_000696425.1 Galeopterus variegatus | reverse complement strand
CTATTTTTTTCACATCCTTTGCCCATTTCCAAGTTAGGTTGTCTTTTTAACTATTGAATTGTGAGAGTTCTTTGTATATTCTATATATGAGTCCCTTATCAGACGTATGATCTGCAAGTATTTTTTCTCACTCTGTGGGTTGTCTTTTTCACATTCTCGCTGGTATCCTTCGAAGTACAAAAGACTAATTTTTGTGAAGTGGAGTTTATTTGTTTACTTATTTATTTATTTGCTTGTGCTTTTATCATCACACTTAAGCATTGTTTGCCAAATCCAAGAAGAATGAAATTCTGTCATTCACAGCAACAGGGATGAGCCTGGATAAAATCGGGGTAAGTGAAATAAGCCAGGCACAGAAAGAGAAATACCACAAGTCCTCACTCATAAGTGGGAGCTAAGAGATAAAGAAAAAAAGAATGACTGTAATAAAATGTTGAACTTTCAAAAGGAGGGAACAGAGCTATGGTTACTAGAGGTAACTTCTATAAGAACTACTTGTTTGTTTGCTTGTTTTAGATTTCACATATGAGTGAGATCATGCAGTATTTGTCTCTCTGTGCCTGGCTTCCTTCACTTAACATAGTGGTCTCTAGTTCCACCATGTTGCTGCAAGTGACAGCATTTCATTTCTTAAAGAGCTGAATAGTATTCTATTGTGTATACAGCACAGTTGTCTTTGTTTTTCTGGTCATCCATGGGCATCTAGGTTGATTCCATCTCTTGGCTATTGTGAACAGCGTTGCAGTGAACATGGGAGAAGAGGCATCCCTTCAATATACCGATTTCATTTCCATTGAGTCTATACCCAGTATGGGGATTGCTGGGTCACAGGGTGGGTCTATTTTATTTCTATGAAAAATCTCCATACTGTTTCCCTCAGTGGCTGCACCAATATGTGCCAACGATAGGAGAATTCCCCTTTCTCTGCATCCTCACCAGCATTTGTTATTTTCTTTGCTTTTGATAATGGCCATTCTAACTGAGGTGAGATAATATCTCATTGTGGTTTTAATTTGCATTTCCCTGATGATTAGTGATGTTGAGCATTTTTGTATGGGCCTGTTGGCCACTTGTATATCGTCTTCTGAGAAATGTCAGTTTGGGTACTTGGCCCATTTTGAAATTTTGGTGGTTTTTTTTTTTTTTTGCCATTGAGTTGTTTGAGTTCTTTGTATATTCTGGATATTAGTCCCTTCTCCAATGTGTAGTTTGCCTACACTTCCTCCCATTCTGTAGGTTGTCTCTTCACTTTATTGATTATGTGCCTTGCTGTGCAGAAGGTTTCTAGTTTGCTGTGGTCACATTTGTCTATTTTCCCTTAAGTTCCCTGTGCCTTTGTGGTCTTGTTCAAGAAACCCCTGCCCACTCCTACTTTGTGTAGCATTTGACCTTTGCTTTTTTTTTATTTTTCTTTTTTGTCTTTTTTTTTTACTGACCAGTAACGGGATCGCAACCCTCGGTGTCGCGCCTGTACCAGGGACTGGCAACGGGATCGCAACCCTCGGTGTTGCATCCGCACCGCGCTCAGCCAGTGAGCGGGAACCGGTCTCCACATGGGATCCGAACCCTCAGCGGGAGAGCTGCCGCGCTCCCAAGCGGCGCACTCTCCAGTGCGCCACGGGGCCGGCCCTGATCTTTGTTTTTGTCTAGTAGTTTCATAGTTTCAGGTCTTAAATTTAGGTCTTTGATTCACTTTGAGTTGATTTTTGTGTATGATTTTTGAGAGATAAGGGTCTAGTTTCAATCTTCTGCAGGTAGATATCCAGGTTTCTCAGCACCATTTATTGAAGAGACTGTTCTTTCCCCAGTGTATATTTTTGGCCCGTTTGTTGAAAGTCAATTGTCTGTAAATGCATGGTTTTTTTTTTTTTTTTTCTGGGCTCTTTAATGTGTTGCATCAGTCAATTTGTCTGTTTTTATGCCACTACCATGTTGTTTTGGTTACTATAGCTCTATACTATAGTTTGAAATCAGATACTGTGATGTCTCCAACTTTGTTCTTTTTGTTTAAGATTGCTTTGGCTATATGAGGTCTTTTGTGGTTCCTCAGAAATTTTAAGATCCTTTTTTCTATTTCTGTGATGAATGTCATTTTGATAGGGATAGCTTGAATCTATAGATTGCTTTGGGTAATAGGGACATTTTGATTATATTAATTCTTCCAATCAATGCACAGGGGATACCTTTCCATTTATTTGTATCTTCTTTAATTTCTTTCACCGGTGTTTTATAGATTTCATTGTAGTGGTCTTTCAACTCCTTAAAGTTTAATTCCTAGGTATTTTGGGCTTTTTTGGTAGCTAGTGTAAATTGGATTACTTTCTTAATTTCACCTTCGGATATTTCATTATTGCCGTATAGGAATGCTATTGATTTTCATTCGTTCATTTTTTATCCTGCCAGTTTACCAAATGCAGTTATTAGTTCTAGTAATTTTTGGTGGAATCTTCAGTGTTTTCTGTGTATGTAATCATGCCATGTGCAAATAGGGATAGTTCGACTTCCTCCTTTCAATCTGGATGCCCTTTACAACTTTCTCTTGCTTTATTGTGCTGGCTAGAGCTTCCAGTACTCTGTGGAATAAGAGTGGGGAAAGTGGGCATACTTGTCTTGTTCCAGATCTTAGAGGAACAGCGTTCAATTTTTGTCCATTTGGTATGATATTAGTTGTGGGTTTCTCTTATGTGGTCTTTATTGTGTTGAGGTACATTCCTTCTATACCTAATTTGTTGAGTATTTTTATCATGAAAGGGTGTAGGATTTTATCAAACACTTTTTCTGCATCTATTGAAATGAACGTATGTTTTTCTCTCTTCATTCTGTTGATACAATGTATCATGATTATTGATTTGCCTATGTTGATCCATCCTCGCATCCCTGGGCTGAAGCCCACTTGATCATGGGGAATGATCTTTTTAATGTAATGTTGGATATGGTTCAGTAGTAATTTGGTGAGGATTTTTGCATCTACGTTCTCCAGGGATATTGTTCTGTAGTTTTCTTTCTTTCATGTATGTTTTTCTGGTTTTGATATGAGGGTAATGCTGGCCTGGTAGAATGAGTTTGGAAGTATTCCCTTGTTTTTCATTTTTTGAAAGAGTTTGAGAAAGATTGGTATTAGTTCTTTCAATGTTTGATAGAATTTGGCAGTGAAGCTATCTGGTCCTGGGGTTTTCTTTTTTGGGAACCTTTTTATTACTGCTTCAATCTTGTTACATGTTAGTGGTTTGTTTAGGTTACTAGTTCTTCATGATTCAACATTGGTAAGTTGTATCTGTCCAGGGATTTATCCATTACTTCTAGATTTTCCAGTCTGTTTGTGTGCAGTTGTTCGGAATAGTGCCTTATGGTCCTTTGTATTTCTGTGGTATCAGTTGTAATGTCTCCTTTTTCAGTTCTGATCTTTTTTTCTTTTTCTTATTGCTAAAGAAAGAAATTCTGATGATATTTGAGTCTTCTCTCTTTTTTCTCTTTGTTAGTCTCACTAAATGCTTATCAATTTCGTTTGCGTTTTTTGAAAAAGCAACTAGTTGTTTGATCGATTTTATGTATTTTTAAAAAAAAATCTCCAATTCTTTCTGCTCTGATCTTTGTTATCTCTCCTTGTACTCATTTTGGGTTTGGTTTGTTCTTGCTTTTCTAGTTGCTTGAGGTGTAACATTAGCTTGTTTATTCTATGTTTTTCTTCTTTTTTTTATGTGGGCATTAATTGGTAGAAACTTCCCTCATGGAATTGTTTAGCTGTATCTCATAGGTTCTTGTGTGCTGTGCTTCCATTTTCATTTGTTTCCAGGAATTTTTTTTAACTTCCTTTTGATTTCTTCTTTGACCCATTCATCGTTTAGGAGCATGTTGTTTAATTTCCATGTATTTGTACAGTTTCCAATGTCCCTTCTGTTGTTGATTTCTAGATTTATTTTGTTGTGGTTGGACAAGATAGTTGGTATGATTTTAATTTTTTAAAATTTGTTGTGATTTGTTTTGTGACCTAACATATGGACTATTCCAGGGAATGATCCATGTGCTGCTGAGAAAAAAAATGTGTATTTTGCAGTTGTTGGATGAAATGTTCTATAAATGTCCATCAGGTCTAATCATTCGAGAGTGGTGATTAACTCTGATGTTTCTTTGTTAATTTTGTCTGGATGATCTGTCCTTTGCTGAAAGAGGGGTATTAAAGTCCTGAACTATTTTGGTGTTGGAGTCTATCTTTCTGATTGAACCCAGTGGCATTTTCTTTATATATGTAGGTGCTGCTGAGTTGGGTGCTTATATATTTAGAGTTGTGATATCCTCTTGTTGAATTGATCCTTTTATCATTGTATAATGACCTTCTTCTCTTTTTTTTACTTTCCTTGTGTTGATGTCTATTTAACCTGATATAAGTATAGCTACTCCTGCTCTTTTTTGATTTCCATTTGCATGAAATATCTTTTTTATCCCTTTACTCTCAGTTGATGTGTGTCCTAATAGGTGAAGTGAGTTTCTTCGAGGCCACGTATTGTCGGTTCTTGCTTTACAATCCATTCAGCCACTCTGTGTCTTTTCACTGGAGAATTTAACCCAGGTATATTTAGAGTTATTAGTGATATATAGGGACTTGTCACTGCAAATTTGTTTTTGTTTTTTGGTCTGGTGGTTTGGTAGATCCTTTTTTACTTTCTTCCAGTTGTACTGTCTTCCTTTATGATTAAGTAGTTTTCTCTACTAGTATATTTTGATTTCTTGTTGTTTATTTTTAGTATGTCTATCATAGGTTTTTGCATTGTGGTTACCACGAAGGTTATACAAAACATGTTATAGAGTATAACAGAGTGTTTTAAACTAATAACAACTTAGATTTGCTAAGGAAAAGGAAAAAACTAAAGCCTATTTTATGCTCTGACATCATTCTCCCTACTTTTTGACATTTTGTTGTTTCAGGTGATATCTTTTAACATAGCCTATCATTTCCATGGTTGTTGAAGTTGTTGTTATCTTGGTGGATTTGTCCTTCAATCTGTATAGTAAGGATATAAGTGGTTTATTTACCACCTTTACAACATTGGAATATTCTGAGAACGTGTGCATATTTACCTAACTATTGAGTTTTGTACATCAGATGTTTTCTTATTACACTTTAGTGTCATCTTCTTTCAGCTTGAAGAGCTCCCTTTAGCATTTCTCGTAAGGTGCATCTAGTGTTGATGAATTTCTTTAGCCTCTGTTTGTCTGGGAAAGACTTTACTTCTCTGTCAATCTCAAAGGTTAGTTTTGCTAGATACGGAATTAGCAGTTGACAGTCTTTTCTCTTCAGCACTGTCATTATATCATCCCACTCTCTCCGGCTTGTAGGGTTTCTACTGAGAAATCTGCTGAGAGCCTTATTTGGGCTCTGTTTAGTGTTATCTGTTTCTTTTCCCCAGCTGCTTTTTTTTTTTTTTCCTTTTTTTTTGTCTTTTTTCGTGACCGGCAACGGGATCGCAACCCTCGGTGTTGCGCCTGCACCTCGCTCAGCCAGTGAGCGGCCAGTCTGTACATGGGATCCGAACCCTCGGCGGGAGCACCGTCGCGCTCCCAAGCGGCGCACTGTAGCAGTGCGCCACTGGGCCGGCCCCCCAGCTGCTTTCAGTATCCTCTCTTGGTGTTTGGTTTTTGATACACAGATTATAATGTGCCTTGGGATGTTCCTGTTTGGATTGAATTTGATTGGTGACCTCTGAGCTTCTCATGCCTGGATTCCATCATGTTTCTCCAAACTTGGGAAATTTCCAGCCATTGTTTCCCAATATGCTCTCTAGATCTCTTCCTTTTTTGTCTCTGTCAGGTAAAGCAATTGTGTGGAGGTTATTTCACTTAAAGGAATCCCATAATTGCTGCAATTCCATTTCATTCTTTTTTATTCTCTTTTCTTTTCGCTCCCCCAGTTGGAGCATTTCGTGTGTTCTGTCTTCAGTCTCACTGATTGTTTCTTCTGTTGGATTAAGTCTGCTCTTGGAGCTTCCTACTGAGCCTTTCAGTTCAGATAAAGTATTGTTTATTTCTAGAATTTCTATTTAGTTTTTAAAGAATTGATTCTATTTCTTTGTGGAGTTTGTTGTTCTGCTCCTGCATTGTTTTTCAAATATCATTTAATTTTCTGTCTGTAGTTTCTGTGACTTCCTGAACACCTTTAGATGATTATTCTGAGTTTTCCGTCAGACATTTTGTAAATCTGCTCTTCTTTTGAATCATCACTGGCAGTTTGTTGGTGTCCCCTTGTGGTGTCATATTTCTCTGTTCTCTCTCAGTCTTTGTGTCTTTACAGTGACGCTTGCAGGTTTGATGAGATGACTACCTCTTCCAGGTTCTATCTGTGGTCTCTGATGGTGTTAGTCCTTTATTGCACAACATCAGAACTTTGTCCCTGGTCTACGGTTTTTTTCCATCAACTTCTGGGTGAATCCTTCCTTCTATCAGTTGCAGTACCTTACTCCTATGCAAACACCTGGGAAGCTTGCAATCAGGTTTGCTGGACTGGGAAATGGGATCGTTCCCCTGAGATGTTTTTTTTTTCCCCCATAGCCGTCACAGCACCCTTCTTTCCTGCATTCTGCAAGTAGCTTCCTGCGAAGGTTGCTGCTGCAGCTTTGCCGTATCCAGGTAGCAGCTCTGTGTGCTGTGCCACACAGGCCCAGGGACTGGCTGGAAAAGGATCTGATTCGGGTGGTCCCTGGTAGCAGCTCTGTGTGCTGTGCCACACAGGCCCAGGGACTGGCTGGAAAAGGATCTGATTCAGGTGGTCCCTCCTGCTCACCATGGCTATCTGCACCTTCACAGACTCAGTGGTTCTCTCTACCTCTTCCCCACGTTGTAGTGAATACAGCGTGGTAGTTTTTGTGTTTTGCTAGTTGTAAGCGAATCCCCTGTGTGCACTTTCCCCAATCACGGTAATGTCACTCTCCTGTACTTATGTCTTTATGCTTTTTGAGTTAATCTTTGCATATGGCATGAAGTGGTGGGTCCAACATTATTCTTTTGCATTTCGCTATCTATTTAAACCTGCACTATTTGTTGAAAAGGCTATTCTTTCCCCATTGAATACACTTTGCACCCTTTTTGAAGATCTCTTGGCCATAGATATGTGAGTTTATTTCTGGACTCTCAGTTCTGTTCCATTGATTTGTACGTCTATCCCTGTGCCAGTACTATACCGTCTTGATTACTATTGCTCTGTAGTAAGTGTTGACTTAAGGAAATACTAGTCTTCTCATTATATTAATTTTTTCTGTGTTATATTGTCTATTTTCAGTTCCTTGCAATTGTATATGAATTTCAGAATCAGCTTCCAATTTCTGCCAAGAAATCAGCTGGAATTTCTGGCAGGAATTGCATTGAATTTCTAGATCAACTGAGAAGTGTTGTCATGTTAACATCTCAGGATGGCTCAGGAGAGCCAAGGACTCCCCGTGCACTCTGCTAACACCCAACCTTACACACCTTCCCACTTCTCTCTTTTCACCCCTGTCCTTTCATTAGGAAGTTTCCTTCTCTCCTAGGATAGGCAGGGCTTCTCAACGGGGCGGGGGAGTTGTTCCAGGTCAGGTTAGAAAGGCCACAAATCATCTGTGGGTCCAAAGCAGCCCCCTGTAGAGGAAGGGTCCACAGGGACAAGTCCAGTGCAGCTGACAGCCAGACTGGCCTCTTCACAGGTGAAGCAGAGCCAGCAGCCCAGGGAAGCTTCATGCTCTGCACAGAGCTGGGTCAGACCCCATCTTCCTACCTGGACGCAGGGGACGGTTCCCCCAGTTTTTGTTCTCCAGGGCAGCCAGTGGCAGGGGGTGGGGGGTGCCATACACTAGAGACCAGACATTAGAAGGAACAGACACACATGCCTGCCAGCTTACACAGAGGTCATGGGGGCTCACAAATCCCGATGGGACGTGACCAACAGGGAGCCACTGTCCACTGAGATCTCCCTGGGCCTCCTGGCCTCTCACCCCAATTCTGTTCTGGCCAACTAGTTCCATATTGCTTGGGGTTTTGCTTCCCCCTGACGTTAGGCTTTCATGTGATCTGGTGATACAGGGCTCCCCTTGGCCCTGGTTCTGCTAGCCCAGCACATGCGGTGCCCGTCGTGTGGTGGTTCATTACCTTCCTGAGAGTCATCAAGAGGCCTGGTCTGGTGTGATGTCCAAGTGGCTGTGGCCACATCAGGCTCTCAAGTCAGGCTGCCCAGGCCCAAGTCTTCATCAGGGTGATGGGGGCGCGTTTCTTACACCACACGGGGCAAGTGGCACTGAGGGAACGACTCTCACCCCCTCGGCAGCCACTTATCCTAAGGACCAACTACGAGCTACTCCCAAGGATGAGAGGGGCCGTGGTGTGAACTATACAGCCCATTGTGAGACGCAGACTCATAGAATCCACTTCCACATCTGTGAGGATGGTGACACGGAGAACCCCGGTGACCCAGGGAGAAAATAACCAACTTTCCCTTCCCCAGCTTCCCCCGCCCCCAGCAGGGCCCCTCCTGCCACCCTCAGGGAAGTCCCTGTGCAGAGCCCACCTCACAGGACTGCCCTGGGCTCTCGTCTTGCACATTCACTCGACAGTGAAACTGCATCGCTACATTTATTAAGCACCAACTGTGTGTGCATACCCTACTGTCCTGGGAGGGCTCACGGAGACCTCTGAGATTGTTTCCCCATCTGTAAAACAGGGATGTACTCCAGATGCTGTGAGGATCACCTCGTGAGTCATCATAAGATGTTAATCTTCTTCAGAGCTCATGCTTGCAGGACACTCTTGGGTGGGCACCGTGCTCAGGGGCACACATAGTCCCATCAAGCGGCCATGCTGTTGGGCAGGAGCTCCAGTTCCCCACGCACACACGACTGTCACGCATTTGCCTCTGACTTGCAAGGCAACAGGTGCCTCTCAGGACCAGTCCCTCCTCCCCTCCTCGTCACCACACCAAGAGCTTGAGCCGAGAAACAGCTGAGCACGGCTGGGAACGTGCTGGGCCTGCTGGGAAAAGAAAGGGAGCAAGTTCTGAAGATGTTGCAGGACTCAGCCAAGGTGACTGGGATGTGCGTGTGCCTGTACAAGTGCGTGTGAGTCCTGAGGGTGCTGGGACAAGACGAGGAGGGGGCAGCACATAAAGCTAGAGAAGGCAGAGTTTATCCTCCACGATACTGGATGTTACGTTTGAGCAAGACCCCAGGGCACGTGCCAACGTGCTGCTTGTACAGCTCCCGGAAGCTGGGAGGAAGCAGCGGCTCTCCCCATGTGGGGACGCCAAGGTCGCAGCGGCAGCCGGGGCTATCCAGACTGCCCAGAGCACTGGGGACGGCCCATTCAGCAAGTTACTGCTATGGCCGAGGAGAATGGGCGCCCCAGGTTGTTGCTTCTTGTGTACAATCAGAAGAAAGCTGAGGTGAGAGTCACAAGGCTGGGGGAGCGACTCCAATAGAAGGTTCCAGAGCCAGACCCCAGTGCTGCGAGTGGCAGCAGGAAGAGCCTTGTATCACCACAGCAGTCCTCAGTGTGTCCCCCAAAGCCCCTGTGGCTGTTTACTTGGGTTACCACACACTAGGCAAAGGGGAACCCCAACATCTCAGATATGGTCGAACACAGAATTCAAGTTGATACCGATACCCAGTGACCCAATGCATTGTTGTGGCCCCTGTTAGCATTGGGGGCATATGACCGCAAGGTGATTGTTCAACCCAGGCCCAGCTCACAGTAGGTCCCCTGTGTCCGTGGACCCACCCAGAGGTCACTGTTCCAGGTTCTAAGCATGGTTGGACAGACACACCTGTTGTTTGGAGAACACCCACACTGGTTTCTTAGCCTGTGGATTAAGAGCTGTCGTAGCAGGGGAAGCCCAAGTGGAAGCCTCTGAAATCCACTCTCAGTGTCCTGGCCAAGAGTCTGAAGAGAAAATATATTTTAGTCCTGTGCAAATGGTGCTGGTCTAAAGGACCTGAATGATGCAGGTCAGCAGCTTCCAACTTATTTCCAACTCACCATTCTGGCTCCTCAGTAAACCAGCCAGCTCCAGGAGAGTGACAGTGGACCAGCCCAACTCAGCCAGGCTGTGGCCCGACTGCAGCTGCTGTGCCAGGTGTAGCATCTTTGCTAGAGCAGATTGTCATGTCCTCAAGAACATGGTTCGCAGCAATTGATATGGCGGGAGCAAAATGTGATCTTGACCATCCTCATCAGCAGGGAAGGCCTGAAGCACTGGACAATCACTGGGGGTGGACAGCAGTTCACATTTAAAGCGTTATCCCAGAGCTATGTTAATGCACCGTCTGCCGAACCATGGAGACAAGTGACCTGGAATATCTGGGAGCCTCATACACCATCCCGTTGTTCCACTGTGCTGGCCACATCAGTGCCATCAGCTAGTCGGAACAGAAGATCGAGAAGCGTTGGTGAGACACATGCACTTTGTTAGGTTCAGTGAGACGGAGAAGGGAGAGAGACCTGAGTCGGCACCATTTCAGCCAAAAGCTTTATTTCCACTAACATGGAGAGGAGACTGAGCCANCTGTGTCCGTGGACCCACCCAGAGGTCACTGTTCCAGGTTCTAAGCATGGTTGGACAGACAAACCTGTTGTTTGGAGAACACCCACACTGGTTTCTTAGCCTGTGGATTAAGAGCTGTCGTAGCAGGGGAAGCCCAAGTGGAAGCCCCTGAAATTCACTCTCAGTGTCCTGGCCAAGAGTCTGAAGAGAAAATATATTTTAGTCCTGTGCAAATGGTGCTGGTCTAAAGGACCTGAATGATGCAGGTCAGCAGCTTCCAACTTATTTCCAACTCACCATTCTGGCTCCTCAGTAAACCAGCCAGCTCCAGGAGAGTGACAGTGGACCAGCCCAACTCAGCCAGGCTGTGGCCCGACTGCAGCTGCTGTGCCAGGTGTAGCATCTTTGCTAGAGCAGATTGTCATGTCCTCAAGAACATGGTTCGCAGCAATTGATATGGCGGGAGCAAAATGTGATCTTGACCATCCTCATCAGCAGGGAAGGCCTGAAGCACTGGACAATCACTGGGGGTGGACAGCAGTTCACATTTAAAGCGTTATCCCAGAGCTATGTTAATGCACCGTCTGCCGAACCATGGAGACAAGTGACCTGGAATATCTGGGAGCCTCATACACCATCCCGTTGTTCCACTGTGCTGGCCACATCAGTGCCATCAGCTAGTCGGAACAGAAGATCGAGAAGCGTTGGTGAGACACATGCACTTTGTTAGGTTCAGTGAGACGGAGAAGGGAGAGAGACCTGAGTCGGCACCATTTCAGCCAAAAGCTTTATTTCCACTAACATGGAGAGGAGACTGAGCCAGATCAGTTCCACCGAACCCAGGAAAGCAGGAAGTTTATAACATTTTTAGGGAGAGTTCTGAGTAATGGGCATTTTGTAATCAGTGGTATGCAAGCTGGCACAGCCCTTGTGGTCCGATAACATCTGGTAGGTTAAGTCATAGGCTCCCTGTTAGTGACTATCTCAGTACAAAGCATTCCAGCCCGAAGCCTGCTAGACACAACCCACAAGACATTCCCAGTAATGTTTATCCCTTCCCAGGAGAGGAATCTCAGTTCCCAGAGCAGAAAAAGGAGAGGTGAGGGGGAGAAGGGGAAAGTTTCTTAACCTGGCTGTGCTGATGTTTAGCCAGCCTTGAGGCCTAATACACGTCAGAGGGGTGGAGAGACACTCTACAGAGATTCAGGGGCCCCCACATTAGCGAGAGCTTCTATTGTGGTAGGTTTATTGGGCTGTAACTGACAGCCAATAAACTGCCCATGCTTAATGTATAAAGTTTGAAGGGTTTTGACATATGTACATACCCAAGAAATCACCACTACAATCAAGAAAATTAGCATACTAATCACCAGAAAAGATTCCTTGTACCCTTTTATAATCCATAGCTCTTTTTCCCACGGCCCCCACATCTCAATGCCAGTGCCCACACAACCACCGACTGGCTTCCTGTCCGACTGACTTCTATTTTCTAGAACTTTCTATGGGTGGAACCATACAATATATACTCTTTTGTCTGGCTTCTTTCCATCAGCATCAGTATTTTGAGATTTGTTTATATTGATATGAATATCAGTAATTCACTTGTTTTTATGGCTGAATAGTATCCCACTGTACGGATTTGCCAGAATTTGTCCATTCTCCTGTTGATGGACATTTGGCTTGACTCTAGTTTTTAACTCTTACAAATAAAGCTTCTGTGAATGTTAGTGTATAAGTTTTTGTGTGGCCATATGTGTTCATTAAACTTGAATGAATTCCTAGGAGCGGAATGTTTGAGTCATATGCAATGTGTATGTTTAACTTAACAAGAACCTGCATTTCCTCAGTGCTCTCAGCTGTGTATGATGTTCCAGCTTCTCCACGCACTCGCCAACTCCTAGTGTGGTCAGTATTTCTCATCATTATCAGTGTTTTTCGTTGCAGCCATCCTAGTGGCTGTGCACTGTAGTGGGGTATCTCTTAGTGGCTTTCATTAGCGTTTCCCTAATGACTAATGAAGTCGAGCATCTTCTCATGTGCTTATTTGCCATCAGCTTCTCCTCTTTGCTGAAATGATCATTCAACGTTTTTACCCACTTTAAAAAAGCAGGAACAGAAGTACTACAGCGTCAGTAATTGCTCACAGCCTTTCCCTCCCCTGTGTCCTGAGGAGCTGGTGGTGTTTAGCTGCTGCTTAGGGCGCAGGCCAGGCGCGGCGGTGGGAATGTGCAGAGGTGGGAGGAGTCTGGGACAATCACAACCGAGCAGACCTGGGAACCCCAGAGTCCTGGTGGAGGAGGGGAGAAGCAGAGGAAGAGACGGGACACTGGGGGCAG
>NW_007740405.1:5257-6719 GCF_000696425.1 Galeopterus variegatus | reverse complement strand
GATGAGGAGAGGGGAGGGGAGCCTGGAGCATCAATGGGGGGCGCTGGCTTTGCACAGGGAGCGGGAAGGAGGACTTTGTGGAAGTTTCCTTTGCACTGTGAGATGCGATCCTCCTCTTCACAGTCCCCTCAAGAAAACCCTAAGAGCTGGATCTGTGTTACTTTTGGCTGTGTCGCTACCCTGCAATGACCCTGGAGAAAGGGTGGGGGTGGGGGTTCTAGTTGGGTGTGATGTGAACCCTGAGCTGTTGTGGTTTTATTCTTGGTGCTGGTCTTAATAGACCGTCACCTGAGGTAGCAACAGGAGGACAGCCATGGAGAGGAGCAGGTGGGGAAGCATTTTTTAAAATAAGAAATGTTAAAACCCTTTACTTTTAAATGATTATAGACCCACAGGAAGTTGCAAAAAAAGTTAAAAGCCGAGTGAAGTTTCATGTCCCTCCACCCAGTTCCCCCAATGGTAACAGCTTCTCTAAGTATGGTACAATATCAGAGCCAGGAAAGTGACACTGGTGCAGTTCACAGAGCTTATGCAGATGTCATCAGGTCTACACGCACTCTGGTGAGTGTGCGTGTGCGTGAGTGTGAAGAACTAGGTGCAATTTTATCCCATGTGTGACTCGTGTGACCCACACCACAATCAAGGTACAAAACGATTGTGTCTCCGTGAGAGTCCCTCACGTTACCCCTTTACCTGTATCCCTCCCTCCCTCTTCCATCCCTAATCCGTGGCGACCACTGATCCAAATTCCATCTATGTGTTTTGTCATTTCAAAATGATAAAATGGAATCTTACAGTATGTGGCCTTTTGAGATTGGCTTTTCTCACTCAGCATAAGTCACTTGCGATCCACCTGAGTTGTAGAACCTTATCGACAGTCTGTTCCTTTCTCCTGCTGTGTAGTATTCCATGGTATGGATGTACCAAAGTTTGTTTAACCACCTCCCATTGAGAACACTTGTATTTTTCCCAGATTCTGGCAGTTATGAGTAATGAACATTTGAGATCAGGCATTGGTGGGAACATGAGGTTTATTTCTCTGTGACAGATGTCCCAGAGTGTGATTGATTGGTCATATGGCGAGTGTGTGTTCAGTTTTACAGGGACTACCAAACCATTTTCTAGTGTGGCTGTGTGACAGCCAGTGTGTGACCCAGTTTCTCTGCCTCCTCACCAGCATGTGGAG
The DNA here is from genome assembly GCF_000696425.1 of Galeopterus variegatus. Classification (NCBI taxonomy): domain Eukaryota; kingdom Metazoa; phylum Chordata; class Mammalia; order Dermoptera; family Cynocephalidae; genus Galeopterus; species Galeopterus variegatus. The sequence continues at coordinate 5,533 of NW_007740405.1, read as the reverse complement.
TCATCGCCATTTTTTATTTAAGTCATTCTGATATGTGTGTACTGATATCTCATTATAAATTTAATTTGCATTTTCCTATTAGCTAATGATGTTGAGTGTCTTCTCTTGAGCTTACTTGACCATGTGTATCCTCTTTGGTAAAACGTGCATCCGTGACTTTTGCTCATTCACTAATTCGGTTGTGTTTTCAGTTGAGTTGTCTTCTTCTTGCTGAATTATAAGAGTTCTTTCTGTGTTCCACATTCAAGTCCGTTGCTGGATATATGATATATATTT
>NW_007740405.1:1726-4395 GCF_000696425.1 Galeopterus variegatus | reverse complement strand
ACAGTGAGCTGGTCACAGAGGCACAGCCAGCTGGGTGACCAGGCTTAACTTTCAAAATTCCGGACCCCACTAAAACCAGATGCACATAATAAATTAAATTTTGTTGAATGATGTTGATGGGCTGGTAGCCCTACCCTGAAACAATTCATGAACCCATTGTTTTAAAACATCATTTACCTTCAGTTAATACATCACACAGCATCGGCCAGGGGTGAGTACCTCGGGGTGAACACATGGTTAATCTAGATCCATTGAGATTAACCCAGGCTATTCAAGTTTTATAGTTTTAACTCTTTAAAATTTAAATTTATGATCCGTTTGAATTAATTTTTGTTGTATATTTTGACTCTGTGTCTCCCAACCTGCTAATCTCATCAGTTGAGATTTCAGGCGTCCTGTGGTTTGGGAGGTGCTTGGACATTCTCTGTGCAATAAAGGATGAAATATTGCGTCTCATTTCTCCCACCAACTAGAATAAAGCGCAGTGCTCAGTAGGCTCCCTTGGGTTGAAGGTAGCAAATTCCATGGGTGGGAATGTTGCTCCTGCCCACATGCTGAGTTAGCTGAAGGCTGTGGGATTTGGCTGGGGCCCAGAGGCTCCCACCGAGGTCTTGCATTCATTCCACTGTCTCGTCTGTGCTTGTGCAGTGTGGCCGGACCCTGCCCACCCATGGCTCACACTGAACTGGAACTGGCCGCTTCCTTTGCCAACCCTTGTTAAGAAAGATTGCATCTGGCTGGCAGATGTCCTCTCTCCTCTGACATTGTATCTTCTGCCTCTGGCGCCGGGCCAAGTTTCTGCTGTCACTGCTGGAGTCCGTGGCTTGTCATCATTCCCTCTGTAAGGCAGAGCTTTTAGAACAGGCCTTCCTGGGAGCTCCCACGCAGCGGGTTACTCCAGCTGGCATGGAGCTTCTTGTTGAACTTGCTCCAGCAACTTCTGCAGGCCCGTGTTTTCTTTCTGAACCACATGGAGTTCAGTGCTGTGCCTGTCTAGGCTTGTTTAGCTTCCTGGTGGGGAGTGGGTGGGGGGAGGGTGCCATTTAACCTCTAAAATTCTGACCTATGTAATTCTTTACAAAATCTTGCAATTGTCCCATAGATATCCATCTCTCCAGTATATATTCTTTAACATCTGGTCCTTTTTGGGTTCCCAAATTGACAANAATTTAATTTGCATTTTCCTATTAGCTAATGATGTTGAGTGTCTTCTCTTGAGCTTACTTGACCATGTGTATCCTCTTTGGTAAAACGTGCATCCGTGACTTTTGCTCATTCACTAATTCGGTTGTGTTTTCAGTTGAGTTGTCTTCTTCTTGCTGAATTATAAGAGTTCTTTCTGTGTTCCACATTCAAGTCCGTTGCTGGATATATGATATATATTTTGGAAATATTTTCTCCCAGTCTATAGCTTCCCTTTCATTTTGTAAGTGTACTTTGAAGAACGAAAGTTTGAATTTTGATGAAGTCTAATTTGTCAATTTTGTGTTTGTGGATTATGTTGTCTGTATCTTATTTAAGCAATTTTGGCCAAACCAAAGGTCATGAAGTACATGTTCTGCTATGTTGTCTTCTAGAAGTTTGTGTTAAGTACGCATTAATCCCCTTTCAACTCTTGAAAGGACCTGCAAGACTCAGTCTCTTCTTATGCTTTATTACGGGCGTCGTAGCAACAGCAGAAGAAGCATTCTCACTAGTGAGTGGAGCTTGGGGATCCCAGGCACAGGCACCATCGTATGTCTCCCACTGGGACACACAGGACGCACTTTGATTTGAACACTGTGCACTTGGTGTGCAAAGCACCTTGGAACCTGGAAGCCCAAAGTCTGTTCGTGGCCGGGATGGGGGGCTCTTACAGTGAGCTGGTCACAGAGGCACAGCCAGCTGGGTGACCAGGCTTAACTTTCAAAATTCCAGACCCCACTAAAACCAGATGCACATAATAAATTAAATTTTGTTGAATAATGTTGATGGGCTGGTAGCCCTACTCTGAAACAACTCATGAACCCATTGTTTTAAAACATCATTTACCTTCAGTTAATACATCGCACAGCATTGGCCAGGGGTGAGTACCTCGGGGTGAACACATGGTTAATCTAGATCCATTGAGATTAACCCAGGCTATTCAAGTTTTATAGTTTTAACTCTTTAAAATTTAAATTTATGATCCGTTTGAATTAATTTTTGTATATACTTGATTTGTATATTTTGACTCTGTGTCTCTCAACCTGCTAATCTCATCAGTGGAGATTTCAGGCGTCATGTGGTTTGGAGGTGCTTGGACATTCTCTGTGCAATAAAGGATGAAATATTGCATCTCCTTTCTCCCACCAACTAGAATGAAGCGCAGTGCTCAGTAGGCTCCCTTGGGTTGAAGGTAGCAAATTCCATGGGTGGGAATGTTGCTCCTGCCCGCATGCTGAGTTAGCTGAAGGCTGTGGGATTTGGCTGGGGCCCAGAGGCTCCCACCGAGGTCTTGCATTCATTCCACTGTCTCGTCTGTGCTTGTGCAGTGTGGCCGGACCCTGCCCACCCATGGCTCACACTGAATTGGAACTGGCCGCTTCCTTTGCCAACCCTTGTTAAGAAAGATTGCGTCTGGCTGGCGGATGTCCTCTCTCCTCTGACATTGTATCTTCTGCCTCTGGCGCCGGGCCAAGTTTCTGCTG
>NW_007740405.1:0-464 GCF_000696425.1 Galeopterus variegatus | reverse complement strand
ATCCATCTCTCCAGTATATATTCTTTAACATCTGGTCCTTTTTGGGTTCCCAAATTGACAAACACATTTTCCACTAATATTTGCAAATCTTCAAGCCTAGACACTTCCTCAAAGACATTTCTATTGTGTACCCTAGTTCCTTGAAAAAGGGTTTTATTCCTTTGGGTTTCTCTTCACTGTCTGACACGGTTTTAAGGAAGATTTTATTTTTTTCACATTTTAGCTCCATCTGTCGTTCAGTTTTTTTGCCGTCTGCCTCCAATCTCCTTTCACCTCTGTAGAAAGGAGAACTCAGGAGAAAAGCGCCCCCAGTATTCCATGCTCAGCAGCCCCCCTGACAGACAGAGACGGGTTCAGGTTTTTAGATGAGGGGGCCACTAGCGCCCTGTAGTAGAGTGACCATGAGAAGGGGGTACCCGAGGCAGCCCCCCTATCCTGCCTGAGCCCTCGGGCCTTCCCTGTAC
>NW_007740404.1:30088-30322 GCF_000696425.1 Galeopterus variegatus | reverse complement strand
CATATATGGCTTTAATTATGTTGAGATACTTTACATCTATACCTAACTTATAGAGGGTCTTCGTCATGAATGATTCATGAATTTTATCAAATGCTTTTTCAGCATCAATGGAGATGATCATATGGGCCTTGTATTTGATTTTATTAATATGGTGTATCACATTTATTGATTTACATATGTTGAACCACCCTTGCATCCCTGGGATGAATCCCACTTGATCGTGGTGAATAATTT
>NW_007740404.1:27115-27662 GCF_000696425.1 Galeopterus variegatus | reverse complement strand
TTACCGGGAAGCTTCCTCTCTGGTCAGCTCTGGGAGTTCTCCCTGTTCCCTGTGTTCTGGCTCTGGCAGCTGGATCCTGTCCTGCCGGCCTGACAGGGTGTGTGAGATCTGTAAGTCTCTTCCTCGCTATCCAGGCATTTCCCCTCTCTGTGTGCACTAGGTGGGGCCACCTGGAGGGTGCGTCTTTTTTTCCAAGACTCCTCCTCCTTTGCCGGACCCCTCCCCTCTCTGTGCGCTCAGTACCGGACTGGGGCATGTCCTTTGCAATCCTTGTCTCTCAGCCCTGCCCGGCCCCGAAGGGGTCTCAGGCCTCCGCCACAGACACTGTGGGCGTTCCTGCAGCCCTGGTCAAGGCCCTCTCTGGGCCTCCCAGCTTCCCCCCGGTATTGCGGCCCCCTGTGTGGTTGAGTTATCTCCCACACCAGGGCACGAGCCCCCCGGGGGAGGATCCCATAGCACATCGTCAGCTCTCCAGCAGGTTCAAGTGGGCTCGGGGGCACCCCAGTCACCCCTCTCCCAACCAGAAATCAGTCTGGGGTTTTTCTGA
>NW_007740404.1:25252-26128 GCF_000696425.1 Galeopterus variegatus | reverse complement strand
AGCCTGGTGTGTTAAGCGGGGGCCGGGCGGGCCTTTGCCCCCCAAGCGGGGCTGGGCTGGGGGTCACTCACAAAGCTCCCAGAGCTGGGCTGGTCCCGTGCCTTCCTCTCCGTCTCTGCGTCGCCCGTCGCCGCTGCCGTCTTTCCTGGCCTTTGTTGCCTCGGGCTGCTCGCTCGGTCTCCCGGCATGGTTGGGGCACTCTCAGGAATCTTCTTTTGTATCGGCCCTAAAACCTTGAGACTGTAGTTGCTTTTTTTCATTGTAGATTAGTTGATCAGTGATTTATTCGTTTTTTGTTGCTCTTGGAAATGCAAATAGTACTCTGGCAGCACAGCGCACACTTCTCAGGCTCGCTCTGTCTTCTGGCACATCCGCTCCAGACCCGTCGCCATCTTCAGGATCTGCATGCTTCTACTTTATATACAGTCGAACTCAAACTCTGGCAGAAATCAAGAATATACTACAAACAAGGCATCTTCTTTTCACTCGTTCCAGCTCATCCACTCTTCTGGCTGACAGCACAAGAGAAACTCCTAGTTTAGACAACTGGTAAGCCAGCTCCTCGCCGATTCCGCTTGATGCTCCAGTCACACACACCACCATGTCAGTCAGCTCCCATTCTGGGCATCTTAATTAACGTATTGATTGTACATATTGATGGGGTACAGGTTATATTTCAGTACGTATATAAAATGTGTGATGATCAAGTCAGGGTAATTAGCATATTCATCATAACACAAATTTATCATTTCTTTGTGATGAGAGCATTTGAGCTCCTCTCTTCTAGCCTCTTGAGAACAGACAGCAATTATAGATGCCTAGCACTTCTGTAGACCACTAGAACTTACTTTTCCTATCTTTTGTATCCATTAATCA
>NW_007740404.1:23078-24999 GCF_000696425.1 Galeopterus variegatus | reverse complement strand
ACACAAATTTATCATTTCTTTGTGATGAGAGCATTTGAGCTCCTCTCTTCTAGCCTCTTGAGAACAGACAGCAATTATAGATGCCTAGCACTTCTGTAGACCACTAGAACTTACTTTTCCTATCTTTTGTATCCATTAATCAATCTCTCCCTATTCCTCTCCCCTTCCCAACAGAAATCAAGCCTAAGAAGTTATTTATTGGACCCATCATACCCTAACAATCATCATGACAATAACAATAATAGTAATAATAGCAATGTTTTGAAAGCTATCATGGTTTGAATATTTACTGTCAGGCACTGTGATGAATTTAAACACATGCTCTAACTGAATCTTCCCGTCACATCTATGAAACAGGTCCTACTGTTATCTCTACATTACAGATGAGAAAACTGACGTTTAGTGACTAATAAACATGCCGACCATTATATGACTAGCATATGGTGGCAGAGGACTTGAACTGATTGATTCAGGACCCAAACACTTAACCACTATGCTACTTTGCTTAATGCTGGGGGGATCACTTTATGGACCCCACTTTTTAGATTTAAACTCAGAACTAATGCACTGTTTCCAGGATCCCTTGAGCCCTCAGCTTTTGAGGATGGGGAAATGGCTCACGTTCTCTTACCTCTGTGTTCTGTTGATTTGCCCTCCCTCACCTCACCCCAAGTGAGAAGTCCAGGAGATTTAATTTGGAGATGAGCCCTGTGCTGTAAACACAGAGCACAGCAGACTGGATGCACCCGGCCCTGCGGCCCCACCATTGCCAGTCATTTTGTCTCAAAGTCTCGCTTTCCAATTGGCTTGGCACTTCTCTGCCCAAGACTGCCAGCTACAATATCTTCAGGCTGCAAGGAGCCAGGACAACACACATTGCTACAAGGTGGCAAACTCAGCTCATGCCAAGCCTTCTTGGCAGGGCCAGTCACCACTTTAGTTTCAGGAGCACTGGAATATCCCGACCTGCTCTTCTTCAAAACAACACTTCTTCTCCCATCCACAACTTGCATATCATGTTTCCCGAATTTCCACCATTATAAATATGTCCCTTTAACTTAAAGCATTATCTTCCATTAAATAACAAAATGTTCAATGAGAAGGAACACTCTAAGCTTTAGTTTTTTCATATAAAGTGGGGGTATACAAAGCACACACTTCAACGAGTTGATGATGTGAGAACTAAAAGAGATGAGACATGCAAACTTATCACACTGAGGTCATGGGATTGGTCCCCTGAACCAGCCAGCTGCCAAAAAAAAAAAAAAACATGTAAACTTATCAGAGTTTGTGGCACAAAATACACTCAAATATCACATTACCATCACTAAGTGTGGATGTGTTCATTTATATCACTTCTTTTTCAAGGGCTTAGTAATGGAACCTGGGACTGATCCCAAGAGGCAGTCAATATATCTGGGAAACAGGTAACTGGAATTGTCATCCTTACTTAGCCATTAAGTCACTGTGTTCTGGGAATGTCAAGGATATTCTGGGCCTGTTTAATTGTCCTTATTATCCTCATCACTGTTAAAAAAACTACATTTTATTTCTACAGCATATTTTGGCTCACAGAGTTCTTTGGCATTCCCTATCTCATATAAGCTTCCCAATAAATCTAGAGATAGAGGCAGAAGCAGAATTTGAGTTTTGAGTCTTCGGCTATGTTTTGTTGTTGTCATTGTTGTTTATATTTATTAAGAATATTTATGAGATACAAAGCTAATTGCCATCCCCCGTGCCCATGATGTGAGGGCCAAGTTCATATTGGGGGCATACCCATTACCAGAAATTACTTTTGCACCCCACGTCCCCACCCAATTATCCCCCAATCTCCCTCCCCCACCCCACCCGCACTCCGCTTTGTAGCCCTAGTAATGTTCCCTCCCTCTGTAAGACCAATGCACTACTGTGGTCTTTC
>NW_007740404.1:1251-22003 GCF_000696425.1 Galeopterus variegatus | reverse complement strand
TGTGCAGCCTCAGACTGCAGCTCACTCCTTAGGAATATCAATTCCCTCTCAATGTATACTGAGTTCCCTTGAACACACATGTACTGGAGAGAACAGGAGAGAGTACTGTGTGATATTCTTCTCCCAGTCCTATGCCCCTCCATGTACAGACATGTGTACATGCATATACACAAAAACACACACACTCAGAGATTATTTTGAGGGTTTGGAGGGCATTTTGAGGGTTCAGCAGGTAGCACACTAACTAGGGAATTAGGAGACCTGAGTTCTAGCCCTGCCTCTGCAACTTTTTCTTTGTATGATCTTGGCCAAACCACTCCAGTTTGCTCCTTTTTTAAAGGAGTCTACTCAGAAGTGAGCACAATCTAAAAGTCAACTTGTCACCTGGCCTTGAGATCACTTCTTCCCTGGGAGGTTAGGGGATATAAACATAGAAGGCATACAGGTGATTCCCACCAGAACTGTGGTGGGGAGTGGCAGAGGAGCAGTACAACTCTCAGACTGTCAGCACTTGAAGGACCTCAGCACCCAGCCAGCCCAACCTCTTCATTGAGCATCATATTCCTCCATGTTTATTCATCTTGTTTAAAACAAACAAAGGAACCAAAAAAACCTTGCCCTGGAGCCTCAAGCAATGCTTAGCAATCAAAAGATACTTAGAAATTGCAACAAATCTTATAAACAATAGCAACATTTTAAGGACCCTGAAGTAAATCCTCGTTGAGGAAGAAAACAAAAAGGCTTTCCTCTTCCAACTTGAAAGCATCCTCATCCCTACAGCACTGTCCTTACGGCGAGGGAGACATGCTGATGCTGGTTCAATGGGCTATAGCAGGCAGGCCTGCTGGATGTCAGCAGATGTGGGCTCCAGCCCAGCTCTGGCAGCTCAGGCAAGTCACTTTCTGAAACTGATTCTCAGTTTTCTCATCTGTCAAATGGGGATAACAATAATAATAGCAAACTTGTACTCAGTGCTTAATATATGCCAAGCACTATTATTTGTATTAGGTGATTTAATCCTCAGAAAATCCCTGATTTATATGTACCGTTACATCTAATTTAGAGATGAAAAAACCATAACTTGGAGAAGTTTAATACTATGGCAAGGCACCATAACAAGTCAGAATTCTTGACTCCAAACTAGCTCATGTCCCCTGCATTAGACCACTTTTCCTTGCTCTGTACTCCTCATAGAATTTCTGTAAGATTGAAATAAGAAGATAGATGTTAAAATCCCTTCAAATTCCTATGTTGCATACATATTGTTGTGGTTGTTACGGGAAAGCAATGAACACCAAGTGAATAAATTTCAGGCACCAGAGTAGGTGGAGGATATGCAGGGAGGAATTGAGGTTCTTCTCAGACAGTCTTGGACATGCCATTTTTTGATTCCACTTTTTGGTAATCTGATGATGATACCTATTTCTTTTTTTTTTTTTCAGAGACCCCGCCAGTCCAACAGGATATACTCCACATGTCAAATTAACCCTATCGCTTTAGAAATTCCCTGGGATCACTCCTCCTCTCACAGGTAGGTAGTAAGAGGTGGGAAGGGAGGGGGAGTTTGCAAAAGTTTCCCCCTTTGTAAAACAAGCTGCCTTTTAATTCAATTCTCCTGTCTCCCATTCTCTCATTATAGTTACAGATTTGGGCAGCCTCTTGCCACAGTTACACAATCTTCTGATTAAATTCTGCCAGCCAGCCAGCTCCAGTTTCAGAAAGCGAATGAATAAATAAAACTGCTGCACCAAACCAAAGGAGAAGACACAAGTCTTGGATACAGGGACAAGTCTATGAAAGCCAAAATAATCAGGACCACATTAAAAGAAGCAGAGAGGTCTGAATATGGGAGGAAAGGAGAGAGCAATGGCTTTATTCTAGTTGGACTGTATTTAAGAAACAAAAATTTATAAAAGTAGAATGTGCCTAGAGCTTGGAAGTAGAGCAAAAGGCTAAGTGTAGGAAAGTGGGCAAGCCTCTTTCCTTCTGTGAGACAGTTTACATAACTGACAAACAGCAGAATCATATTAACTAGCAACTGTTTTGCACTGACTATGTGTCAGGCACTGTGCCAAACACTTTAACAGTTAATATGTCACACACAGATTAGTTGAAAGAACTGAAGATGTTTAGCCTAAAAAAAAAGGCAGTTTGGGAAGGAAAAGTAAACTGAATTTAAATATGTGCTATAATGTGAAAGAAATATTGTTTATTTTGTGTTCTTTTGTGCTTTTGAGTTAAAAAAGAGCATGACGTTTCAGGTCAGGTGGGTGCTGAATCTGTCAGTGCCTCACTTTTTGACGTTGGAAAATGTACTAACCCTCTTAGCATCAAGTTTCTGGCCTGAAAAAATGGGGATAATACCATTTACCTCATACATTACAGGGAAGGTTCAATTAATGTAGGTAAAGGGTATTAAGTACATAACACACACACACTAAGGGTTAAAGTAAATGTTTGCTCCTTCTTTATCCACAGAGAATTAAAAATAAAAATACATTACAGGGAAGGTTCAATTAATGTAGGTAAAGGGTATTAAGTACATAACACACACACTAAGGGTTAAAATAAATGTTTGCTCCTTCTTTATCCACAGAGAATTAAAAATAAAAGACAATTACTCTGTATCATAACCTTTACCTAAGAGAGACCTGGATAGCTCAGGGATTTGTCCCACTTACTGGAATGCAGCCCTCATCTAGGCTATAGGCATTGTGAATCTACATGTGCCTATGCTGAGATAAATTTTGGACACACTCTAAATTTAATTATCAGGATTCTCTAACCTAGGAGGGTGGGAAGAAAATTCATTCATTCTATCAAAATAAATGGTAGAGCTTTCCCCCTATATCCTGATAGCTTTTAAACGAGGAGTAAACAGACTGATTGATAGCACACGCATTATAGGTGCTCCATAGACCGGTCTTTGATTGACAATACACTTCTCTGACACTTACTTTACTTTTTAACTGGGTGTGTTTTCTGCCCACCCCTCCCTATGTTCACCCCTAAGAACAAAATAACTTCCTCCAGAGTGATGACATGTTCATCTAATTCTCTTTGTGTGCATGTGTGTGTGTGTGCATGTGTGTGTGTGTGTGTGTGTGTGTGTGTGTGTGTGTGTGTGTGTGTGTTGAGGGGTGGCAGGGGTAGCTGGCACACAATTCTCTTTATTTTAGCCATGCTAATGCTCCAAATTTACATCTGCAGATTACCACACCCATAAACTGCAGATTTGTATATCCAACTGCCTGCTCGATATTTTCATCTGTGTGTTTAATCCAAAATAAGTAAATCAAAGGACCTTGAATATGCACCCCAAAGTACTCTTAGGTCTATCCTCAAGCAAATGAATAATGAATAAAAGCCAGTCTTTCTTTCAGTTTTCCTCAGCTTAGATAATGGCATCATCATCTGTCTAATTGTTTAGGTTAAAAACGTAGAATTCATTGTTGATTTCTCATCATCAGTCTACATTTAATTCATCAGCAAGTCCTGTCACCTCTTCAAAAATATATCCCAAACCTCTCCATTCCTCAGCAGATTCCCTGGAGCATTTTAGAATAAGCTACCATCATCTCACTCCCTAACTTCCACAATATCCACTGAAGGATGTCCCTGCTTCCTCCCATACAACAGCCAAACAATCTTTGTAAAATATTTCACATCACTCCCTGCTTAAACCTTCTCATTCATTCAACATCCACCATTTATGGAGCCCCTCTTATGTGGCAGGGGCTGTCCAAGGTGTTAGGAATAGGGCAGTGAACAAACCAAACAGAAATTCCTAACGTTTGGGAGCATACGTCCTACTCAGGGATGCAGACAATAAACAAAGTAGGGAGTGCTGGGGATGCAATTTTATATGGGCAGTTAGCAACAGCCTGAAGGAGAAGGTAGCATTTGAGCAAAGAATTGAGCAAATAAGGGAATGAGCCATGAGAGTATCTGGGGAAAGCTCTCTAGACTGAGGAAACAGCCAGGGCACAGGCCTGGAAGCAGGAGCTTGCCAGGCACATTCAAGAAACAGCAAGGAGAAGCCATGTAGGGCACTGTGAGGACTTGGCATTTACTCTGAGGGAGATGGAAAGACCTTGGACAGTATCGATTAAAAGAGAGAGTAAAGGAGTGGTGTCATCAAGATGGCAGAATAGACAATGCCCTGTAGCACACCCTCCCACAAGTAACCAATCTACAACAAGTAAATAGCAAAGACTGCCAACCTGGAACTGCTGGAGCTGGGGGAGGAGGGGAAGAGACTCACGGAGTTTGTGAAGGTGCAAGAGACAACACTGAAAGGATGTAGGGACAGCCCTATTGTTCTGAGCCAACCCCATATGGAGGCAGGGACTCGGTGTTACACAAGCTGAAAAAAGCTGCAGCAGCACCCTTCTCGTAAACCTGCTTGTAGTCTGCAGAGGAAAAGAGGAATTCAAAGTGCACCATACTAGCACGCAGACCATAAAGTCCACTGGCAAGATCTCCCTAGGCCTGCATGGAAGCAGATGGCCACAACAGACAGGAGAGGACAGCCACCCAGAGGCTGGTGAGTTATCATGAGGGACACATACACGGCCTGCCCCATCGGAAGCAGTTGGAGTACAGGGGAAAGGCTGACCCCTGGGGAACATGGGATACACTGAGGGCAGCTGGTCTCAATGGAAATTGATCAGGGTAATAGAAATGCAGAGGCCTCAATCTGCAGGGAAGACCACATCCTGGGCCAGAATTTCCACACAGCCCAGACCCAGAAGTGATTAACAATCCTTACAAAAAGCCTTCCCCAGAAAATCAACAGCAAACAGAAGTTTCCTCAAATGCTGTGGCATCAATGTAAAGAAACAGAGATTGAGAAAGAACAGAGAAATATGTTGCCACCAAGTGAAACAAACAAGCACCAGCAGTGGATGCAGAGGAATGGCAGATCTATGAAGTGTCTGACAGAGAATTCAGAATAACACTCTTAAGAATGTTCAGGGAGTCACAAGAAAATACACACAGAAGATTAAATAATATCTGGAAAATAATTCAGGAGCAGAAAAAGAAACTTTACAAAGGAATAGAATCAATTTTTAAAAACAAAATAGAAATTCCAGAAATAAAAAATATATTATCTGAATTGAAAACTCAATAGAAAGCTCCACAGTAGACTTTATCACACAGAGGAAAGAATCAGTGAGCTCAAAGATAAAACACATGAAATTATCAAATCAGATGACAAAAAAAGAATAAGAAAAAAAGAAATAGAAATACAGTAAATAAGGAACTCCTTTGTGCAAAATAAGTTTATATAACTGGCATACCCAGTGGAGAGGAGAAGAGATGCAGAAAGCATACTCAAGGAAATAGTGGCTAAAATTTTCCCAAGTATGGAGAAAGATGACAGCTTTCAGGTACAGGAAGCTCAAAGGGCACTTGTCAAATTCAATCCAGGAAGAATTCACCAAGGTACACCATACTCAAATTATCAAAAACCAAAAACAGAGAGAGAATACTGAAAGGAGCAAGAGAAAAGATGCATGTAACATTCGCTGGAGTCCCAATACATCTCTCAAAGGATTTCTCAGTACAAACTCTACAGGCCAGAAGAAAATGGGATGATATATTCAGGGTGCTGAAGGAAAAAGACTGTCAGCCAAGAATTCTGTATCCAGCAAAACTAACCTTCAAATGTGAAGGAGAAACAAAGTCTTTCCCAGACAAACAAAAGCTATGGGAATTCATCAACACTAGGCCTGCATCATAAGAAATGCTAAAGGGAGTTCTTCAATCTGAAAGAAGACCATGCTAAGGAGCAGCAAGAAAACATTTGGAGGTACATAACTCACTAGTAAAGTAAGTTCATAGACAACCTCAGAATACTCCAATGATATAAGGGTGGTGAATAAACCACTTACATCCTTAGTATGAACACTAAAGGATGACCCTAACAAGACACTAATATATACAACTATGTAAGAGAAAGGCAATATTAAAAAATGTATCTTGAAACAACGAGTGGTCAAAAAGTGGGGGAAATGAAACAAAAGCATAGAGTTGGCTTTAGCTTTTTTCTTTTTTCCTTGATGTCAAAATTAAGTCATTATTACTCTAAAATAATCTGTTATAACTACAATATGTTCTTTATTAGCCTTATGGTAAGCATAACAGAAAAGTTAAAAGAGACATACTAAAAATAAATAGTGAGAAAGCAAAATGTAAAGCCAGAGAAAACCATTCAACCATAAAGGAAGACAGTAAGACCAGAAAAAAAAAAAAAAAAAAAAAAGGAAAAAAAAAAAACCAAAAAAAAAAAAAAAAAAAGAAAAAAAAAAAAAAAAAAAGAAAAAAAAAAAAAAAAAAAGAAAAAAAAAAAAAAAAAAAGAAAAAAAAAAAAAAAAAAAGAAAAAAAAAAAAAAAAAAAGAAAAAAAAAAAAAAAAAAAAAAGGAAGAAAGGATCCACAAAATAAGCAGGAAAAAAAAAAAAATCCAGCAAAATGGCAGTAACAAGTCCCTATATATCAATAATAACCCTAAATGTAAATGGATTAAATACCCCAATTAAAAAAGAGTGGCTGAATGGATTATAAAACAGGAACCAACAATGTGCTGCCTATAAGAAACTCACTTGACTGATAGACACACACCAGCTGAAAGTAAGCAGATGGAAAAATATATTTCATGCAAATGGAAACCAAAAAAGATCAGGAATAGATATATTAGATAAAATAAACTCCAAGACAAGGAGTGGGAAAAAAGATAAGTCATTATATAATGATAAAGGGATCAATTCAACAAGAGGATATAACAATTCTAAATATATGCACACCCAACTCCAGAGCACCCAGTTATATGAAGCAATTACTCTTGGACATAATGGGAGAGATTGACTCCAACGCAATAACATTTGGGGATTTTAATACCCCACTTTCAGCAAAAGACAAATCATCTAGATAAAAAATCAACCAGGAAACCAGATTAAAAAATTAATCTCTACTACAGGCCAAATTCAAACTAATGGACATTTATAGAACATTTTATCCAACAGCCACAGAATACACATTCTTCTCTGCAGTGCATGGAACATTCTCTAGAATAGATCATGTGTGAGGACACTGTGATGGTTAATTCTAGATGTCAATTTGATTAGATTAAGGAATACTGGGAAACCTGGTAAAGTTTTAGGGGTGTCCATGAGGGTGTTTCCAGAAGAGATTAGCATGTGGGCCTGAGTGGACTGGGTGGGAAAGATCTACCCTCCATATGGCTGGGAACCATTCAATCCACTGAGGGTCCAGAGAGAACAAAAATGAAGAAAAAGACAAATCACTCTCTCCCTCCACTGGAGCTGGTATACATTCTGCTCTCCTATCTGTGGACATCAGAACTCAAGGCTCTCCAGCTTTTGGGTTCCAGAACTTACAACAAGGAAACCATTGGCTTCCCTGGTTCTCAGGCCTTCTGATTAGGACTGAGCCATGTTACCAGCTTCCAGTTTGCAAATGGCCTATCATGTGACTCCTCAGCCTTCACAGTTCGTGTGAGCCAATTCTGCTAATAAATTCCCTCTTACATATTTATATGCATATCCTGTTGGTTCAGTCTTTATGGAGAACCTTGACTAATACAGATTTTGATATCAGGAGTGGTAAACAGAATCTTAAACACATGTTTTTGTTATAAGCAACAGAAATGGACTAATACAGAACATTGGTACCAGAGAAATAGGGTGTTGTTTATAACAAATACTTGAAAATGTGGAAGCAGGTTTGGAACTGGGTATTGGGCAAAGGCTAAAAGAATTTTGAGGAATAGGCTAGAAAAAGCCTAGATTCTGGTGTGAGTTCAAAAGACAAAATGACCAGCGACAGTTTGGAACATCTTAGATACAGGTTAAATGGTGGTAACCAGAATGCTGATAGAAATATGGACAGTAAAGGCCATACTGAGATCTCAGATGTAAATGAGAAAGAGCTTATTGGAAACTGTGGTAAAGATCATCCTTACTATAAACTACCAAGGAATTTGGCTGCATTCTATTCATGCCCAAACTTTTATGGAATGTTTAACTTAAAGGTGCTGAACCAAAGTATTCGGCCGAAGAAATTTCTAAGCAGCAAAGCATTCGGGAAGCTGCATGGCTACCTGCAACAGCCTATCATGAGTCACAGCAGAAAACGCATAACATAAAGCCAGACTTTATAATTCAAACGAAAGCAGAAGGCAAAAAATTAGAAAACTTTCAGCCTGGCTCCATAAAGATTGAAAAGATGTCTTTGGGAGAGGAAAGCAAGGGTGTAGCTCAGTGACTGTTTGCTAAGGAGATTAGTATGAAAGAAAAAGATTATCAAGAGAATGGAAGAAAGACCTTGAAGAGATTTCAGAGATCTTGAGGTTATCCCTTCCATCACAGGTCCAGAGGCCTAGTAAGAGAGCATAATTTCTTGCTGTCCAGGGCCACCTTGAGATGCTGGTCCCAGCAACCTGGCTGCTCCAGCTGCTCCAGCCATGTCTAAATTGGCCCTAGATGTGTCTAGAACCTAGGAAGCTACAAGCCGGAAACCTGGTGGCATCCATGTAGTGTTAAGTCTGCAGTCTCCCAGAATGCCAGAGCTGTGCCATCTAGATTTCAAAGGATGTATGTAAAAGCCTGGGCATCCAGGAAGAGATCTGTCACAGGGGAAGACTCACTGTGTAGAGCCTTCACTAAAGCGATGTCCAGCAGAAGTGTGGGGTTGGAGTTGCAGCCAACACCAGCACCATGCCTAGTGGAGCTGTGGGAGCAGGACCACCAGCACGCAGACCCCAAATCTGTAGAGCTGTCAGTGTGCAACACCAGCCTGGGAGAGTTAAAGCATGGCCAGTGACCAGGAAAGCCATAGGGGTAGGGCTGCCTGAGGACTTGGGGACCCAACCCTGCAGCAGTGTGCAGAGGATGTGTGACCTGGAGTCAAGGTAGAAAATTCTACAGCTTTAAGATTTAATTCCTGTCCTACTGGACTTCAGACTTGCTTAGGTCCTATTACCCCTTTCTTTTAGCCTATTTTTCCATTTTTGAATGCTAATATGTGCCATATGTTTCTCCCACCATTGTACCTTGGGAGTAGATAATTTGTTTTTATTTCACAGATTGACCAGGGACTTTGTGGACTTTTGAGTTGAAACAAGTTAAGACTTTGGGGATGGAGTGAATTTATTCACCTATGAGAAGAACATGAGTTTTGGGGACCAGGGACAGAATGCTATGGATTGAATTTTGTCCCCCCAATGCTTAGTGTATTATAAACATAATCGCCACCATGACAGTGTTAAGAGAATGCAAAATCCTATTATGGCAATTGAAAGGTGGGGCTTTGAAGAGGTGATTAAATTGTAAGGACCATGCCCTAGTGAACGAATTAATGCATTGATGGTTTAATGGTGGTCATGGACATGGTTCTGATGGTTTTAAAAGGACAGCTCATAAGAAACTCTCTCTCTGTCTCTGCTCAGCCATCCACTATGTGAAATTCTGCATTGTTATAGAGTCACCACCAAGAACAAGGACCTCACCAAATATGTTTCTTGGACTTTGGCTGTCACAGCCTCTGAAACGGTAAGCAATAAATATTATTTCTTTACAAATTACCAAGTTTCAGATATTTTTGTAATAAGCAACAGAAACAAACTAATACAGTCACAAAACAAGTCTCAACAAATTTTTAAGAAATCAAAGTCATATCAACTAACTTATCTGACCACAGTGGAATAAAACTAGAAATAAACAACAAAAGGGACATTAGAATCCATACATGGAATACATGGAAATTAAAGAATATGCTCCTAAAAAACAAATGGATCAAAGAAAAAATCAAGAAGGAAATTTAAGATTTTCTGGAGACAAGTGAAAATGAAAACACAATATACCAGAGCACATAGGATACTGAAAAAGCAGTTCTAAGACGGACATTTATAGCAAAAAATGCCTACATCAAAAAAGAAGAAAGACTACAAATAAATAACTAAATGGTATACCTCAAGGAGGTAGACAAACAAGAACATACCAACCCTAATTAGTAGAAGGAGAGAAATAACAAAGATCAGAGCAGAAATAAATGAATTAGAGATTTTTAAAAAATACTAAAGATCAAGAAAACAAAAGAGTTGGTTTTTCAAAAAGATGAACAAAATCAATAAACCTTTAGCTAGACTAACAAAGAAAAAGAGAAAATTCAAATAAAATCAGAAATGAAAAAGGAGTCATTATAACTGACAGAAATAGAAAGGATCATAAGAAATTACTACGAACAACTATATGTGAACAAACTAGAAAACCTAGAAGAAATGGGCAAATTCCTGGACACATACAACTTATCAAAGTGGGATCATGAAGAACTAGAAAACCTAAACAGACCAATAATGAGTAATGATATTGAAGCTGTAATAAAGTCTTCAAGAAAAGAAAAACCCAGGACCAGAAGGCTTCACTGCCAGATTCTACCGAACAGTCAAAGAAGAACTAATATCAATTCTCCTCGAACTCTTCCAAAAAAATTGAAGAGGAGGGAATACTTCCAAATTCATTCTAAAAAGCCAGCATTACCCTCATACCAAAATCAAAAAAAAGATACAACAAAAAAGAAAACTACAGACCAATGTCCCTAATGAATACAGACACAAAGATGCTCAACAAAATACTACCAAACAGAATCCATCAACACATTAAAAAGATCATACACCATAACCATGTGGAATTCATCTCAGGGATGCAAGGATGGTTCAACATAAACATGATACATCACATCAACAGAATGAAGGGAAAAAATGATAATTTTGATAGATGCAGAAAAAGCATTTGATAAAATCCAACACCCTTCATGATAAAAATACTAAGCAAATTAGGTATAAAAGGAATGTACCTCAACACAATAAAGGCCATATATGACAAACCCACAGCTAATATAATTCTGAATGGACAAAAATTGAAGGCTTTTCCTCTAAGATCTGGAAAAAGACAAGGATGCCTACTTTCCTCATTCTTATTCAACATAGTAGTAGAACTTCTAGCCTGTGCAATAAGGCAAGAGAAAACAATAAAGGGCATTCAAATAAGAAAGGAAGAAGTCAAACTATCCCTATTTGCAGATGACATGATCCTATACATAGAAAACCCTAAAGACTCCACCAAGAAATGACTGGAACTAATGAGCAAATTCAGTATAGTGGCAGGATACAAAATCAACAGACTTCCCATATGCCAATAATGAAATAGCTGAAGAAGAAATCAAGAAAGTAATCTCACTCATAATTTCTACCAAAAAAAAAAAAAATGAAATACCTAGGAGTAAATTTAACCAAAAAGGTAAAAGACCTCTACAATTAAAATGATAAAACATTGGTGGAAAAAATTGAAAAGGTCACAAATAAATGGAAAGATATCCCATGTTCATAGGCCAGAAGAATTAACATCATCAAAATGCCCATATTACCCAAAGCAATCTACACACTCAACAAAATCCCTATCAAAATATCAATGACATTCTTCGCACAAATAAAAAATTATCATAAAATTTGCATGGAATCACAAAAGACATAGTATAGCTAAAGCAGTCTTGAAAAAAAATAACAAAGTTGGAGACATCATACTACCTGATTTCAAAATATAAAACTACAGAAACCAAAAGAGCATAATACTAGCATAAAAACAGACAAATTAACCAATGGAATAAAGAGCCCCACGACAAACTCACACACTTACAGCCAACTGATTTTTGACAAAGACGCCAAAAACATACAATGGAGAAAGGACAGCCTCTTTAACAAATGATGCTGGGAAAACTGGATATCCACAGGCAGAAGACTAAAACTAGACTCTCATCTCTCATCATATACAAAAACCAACTCAAAATAGATCAAAGACCTAAATTTAGGATTCGAAAGTATGAAACTACAACAAGAAAACCTAGGGGAAACACTACACAAAATGGGAGTGGGCAGCACTTTTGTGAATGAGATTACAAAGGCACAGGCAACTAAAGCAAAAATACACAAATGGGACTATATCAAACCAAAAAGCTCCTACACAGCAAGGGACACTGTCAACAAAGTGAAGAGACAACCTACAGAATGGGAGGAAGTGTTTGCCAACTACACATCAGACAAGGGGTAATATCCAAAATATACAAAGAACTTAAATGACTCAACAGCAAAAACAAAAAACAAAAACAAAAACCAAATAACCCAATTTAAAAATGAGCACAGGGCCTGAACAGACAGTTCTCAAAAGAAGACATACAAGTGGCCAACAGGCACATAAAAAAATGTTCAACATCACAAATCATCAGGGAAATGCAAATTAAAACCTCATTGAGATATCATCTCACTTCAGTTAGACTGGCTATTATCAATAAGACAAAAAACAACAAATGCCAGCAAGGATGTGGAGAAAAAGGAACTCTCCTACATTGCTGATGGGAGTATAAATTAGTACAGCCACTGTGGAAAACAGTATGGAATTTCCTCAGAAAACTAAAAATAGATCTACCCTACTACCCAGCTATCTCAATACTATGTATATGCCCAAAGGAAATGAAATCAATATCAAAAAGACACTTGCACTCCCATATTCATTGCAGCACTATTCACAATAGCCAAGAGACGGAATCAACCTAAATGCCCATCAACAGAAGAATGGACAAAAAAACTTGTGATACATATACACAATGGATTACTACTCAGCTATTAAAAAAAAATGATATCTTACTATTTACAGCAACATGGATGAAACTGGAAACCATCATGTTAAGTGAAGTAAAAATATAAATGCCACATGATATCACTCATATGTGGAATCTTTTTTTAAAAAAGTGGTTCTCATAGAAGGAAAGAGTAGAATAATGGTTACCAGAGGCAGAGGGATGTGGGGGGAGGAAAAGTGGTGGACTAATGGGTACAAAACTATACTGTCTACCCTAAGTGAATCATTGTGCAGTATATGCATGTATTGAAACAGCATACTGTACCCCACAAGTAAGAACAAATAAATATTAAAATAATTTTTTAACTTAAAAAATGAAAGAGATAGAGAGGGACATAATCTAACTTACATTTTTAAAAGAACAATCTGGTCACTGTGTTGAGACTAGGGTAATGAAAGTTAAAGCAGGAAGATCTGGTTAGAGGTTAAAGCAATACTTCAGGCAAGAGTTGATGGGGCTTGAACTAAGGGGTAGCTACGTGGATAGGGATGAGTAGTCAGACCCTAGATGTAATTTGAAGTCAGAACCAGCAGAGCTTGCTGACAGAGTGGATGTCTGGAGACTGGGACACCAAGGATGACTCCAGATATTGTAGCTCAAGAAACTAGACAGGTGGATTTACCCTTCCCATAGACAGAGGAGACTGTGGGTGAAGTAGATTTGTGGGACACAGGAGATCAGGAATTCAGTTTTACACGTTAAATTTGAATTTCCTTTAACACATGCAGTGGAGGCATTGAGTAGGCAGTTGTGTACACAAGTCTGGAATGCATAGAAAGGTTGGGTGCTATCCAGATATTGTAGCTCAAGAAACTAGACAGGTGGATTTACCCTTCCCATAGACAGAGGAGAGTGTGGGTGAAGTAGATTTGTGGGACACAGGAGATCAGGAATTCAGTTTTACACGTTAAATTTGAATTTCCTTTAACACATGCAGTGAGGCATTGAGTAGGCAGTTGTGTACACAAGTCTGGAATGCATAGAAAGGTTGGGTGCTCCATGAGAGTAAATTTGGGAATCATCAGCATATAGATGGTATTTAAAGTCATGGGACTAGATGAGATCACCTGGGGAGTGGTCTGACAGAAAAGAGGAGAGAGGGATCCACAGACCCTGGGATACGCCAAGGCTAAAAGATATAGGAGAAAAGAATAATCAATCCCCCGCCTCCCCCCCACACACACACAAGATGGATAACTCCCCATCTTTGCACTAGATGCACTAGAAAACAATTCAAGTACCTTGTCTACAGGCCCATGTGATCTATCTGACCCAGGTTTTCTCCCCAGCTTCAAACCCTGCCTTCTCCCTTGTTCACTAAACACCAGCCACACTGGACTTCACTTTGTTCCTTAAGTAAGTGAAACTTACTATCCTTCAAAGCTTTGAATTTGTCTGGAAAGATCATCCAAACTTTACAGCTGACTCCTTGCCACTAACGTCTCAGAGCTGTTATGTTGCTTCCCTGGTGAGGAATCGCCTATCCTACTCCCTACTCAGTTCACATATTCCTTTACCTTGGTCTGCATGTCTATCTTTTTCTTCGGTTGCACTTATTACTATCATAAATTTTCTTACCATGCTTTATTTTAGCTATCTATCCCCCTTCCCTCCCCAGGTAAACTTGATGAGGGTAAAGACTCTGGGTTGTTTTTTTTTACTCCCCACAGATACACCCCATCACCTTAGACTGGCAACCATCATCTAGGAAGTGTTCAACATATGTTTAAGGGATGAATATAAACCAAAATCCAGAGAGGTAGAGCAACCCCCACGAAGTTATCCAGACAATTAGTAACAGAGCTAAGGATAGAGCCCAGATTTCTAACTATAAACTCAAGGTTGGTTTATTTGTGTCCCCAGCTACAGCAAGGGGAAAAGGGTAGGTTGAATAAAACCACCCACACTCATTAAATAAATGACCAATGTAACCCTCTTTTCCCTGGCCACTCTGTGTAACTCCATAATACTTGTAACTTTAAGCATGTAAAATCATCGACTAGCACTAGAAGGAAACTTTCAAAAGACAAATCATAGTGTACTGAAGCTTAGGTCAGGGAGGGAACATAGTCATTTTTAATCCAACTTTCCTTTTCCCCTATCATCTCATGATCTTGAAAGATGTTTGGTCAGTGGCCAAGGAAAGGAACAAAACTAATCTACATCTCTACCAGTTGCCTGGTGCCTTTCAAATGTCCCCTAGAGAAGGGTTGTTTTTCGTTTGTTCATTCATTTAACAAATATATATTGAACCAACTATTCTAGAAGCCGATGATTGAACAGTGAATAAAGATAAGATCGTTACTCCCAAATGCTTACATTCTGGTCAGAGAGACAGACAATAAATAAGTAAATAAGTGAACAAAATAATGTCAGATGATGGTAGGTGGTATGAAGGCAATAAAATAAAACAATGTGGTACAGAACATGCAGCTGTCTGAGAAAACAGCACACTTCTGGATGAATTTTAGATACCTGGTTCCTACTCTGTTTTCTGATTTAGCATCAAATTTACACAGATTTTATGGTTCTTTTCTTGGAACAGTGCTCAGTGCCTCCTCATGTGAAATCACTGGGGCCCCTTTGCCAACCTGATTCCATTTCACAAACCAGAAACCAAGCCTGATACCCAGCTCCTATGTGTGACCCAGCATGTCCCCAACTCCATTTAATGCCAAATCCCATTGCTCATAATGCAATATGTATGAGGACAAAGTCATGTTTGACCTTGTTATGTTGACCCATTGAACTATTGACTTACTCTTTACACATCTGAGGTTAGGCTGCCAAATGCCTCTGGCAGCACACTTGGCTGTGGCCCACACCTGCCTGGAGAACAGGAGGAGGCATTGACATCTCTGCTGTGTGCAACAGAATCACACATACTCCTGCTCCTACATCTGCTTTGCCCACATGAGAAGGGTTGAAGTATATCAGAACAGAGGAGGATGGAGGATGGAACAGAGGAGAACAGAGAGAATAAGCACAACTGGCAGTGTTCTACCTTGAACAGCTCAAGCATCCTTGATTCAGAGTTCTCTGCATCTTTGTTAAATAACTCTTTTTAAACTTGTATTTTGGCATTATTGAAATCTTGATTTGAAACTCAGCCCTCCACTAACCTGCTGTGTTACCTCAGGCAAATTATTTAACTTCTTTAAACCTGTTCTTTACCTATATGAGGGGAATAATACATATGACTATCTGTAAAGTTTGTAGTGAGGATAGAATAAAATATCTAAAGCATTTAGAGTGGCAGGGCACATGTGCTCCCCCAAGAGCTTAGACTTCGAGAGCTGGAAAGAAATTTAGAGATCACACCTTTGCTGAACAGATGGGAAAACTGAGGCCCAGAGCTAGCCAGTGAGAAACCCAGAAAGAAACCCTCAGCCCCTGGTTCCTACATATCAGGTTGACTTCCTGGGGTTTACCCAAAAAGATGGAGAAGGCCCAGCCTTGCAGCTCCTTGATCCAGCAGTACAGGTTGAACAAAGCAACCTGAGTTTACAGAGTAAAGTTCCAGCTGTTCCATTAACTTGCTGTGTGACTTCACACAGGCAATGATGCTCCCCTGCACCCAGGAACTCTACCTCAAGCAGAAATGGTGAGGGATTATGGTGAGATTTGTCCCAAGACTGTGAGGTCTAGTTGAACACGTTCTGTAAATTCAATTCAGCCACACTAATTTGCTGCAAACCACCAAGATTGCTCTGACTCGTCATCCAGGTGTTCATATGCCTGCAGGCTCAGGGCCAATCACACAGTGAGTTGAATTCCCTCTATGGCAAAGGGTTATACAAATCTAATACCCATATCAACCAGCTGCCAAAAAAAAAAAAAAAATCTAGTACTATCAGAGTTTATCTCCAGATCTCTCAGATACTGAGTGTCAAATTTCTCAAACTGCTACAGACTCCTCAGCCTTCATATTGGCCCTTGGACTCATTTACTAACTTTTGTTAGTTATATATATACTTCTTCTGTTTGTGTTGCCCAGTTAGAATATTCTCCAGAGAATCATAGCCTTAGAGAAAGATATCTAAAAGATCGTGAATCACATGGGTAGATGATGATGATGGTGACAATGGTAATGGTGGTGGCAGTGGCAGCAGCTAACAGCTAGTGATACTTTGTCTGTAATAAGTGCAGCACTCCCACTTAACATTACTTCATTTAATCCTTACTACAAGTCTAATGATACATGCACTGTTAAAAACTCCCATTTTGCAGATGAGGAATTTGAGACCCAAACTGGTTAAAGTAAATTATGCAAGATCATACAGCTAGTATGTGCCATGGCTGGGATTTAAACTCATTTTGCCTGAATCCAGACCCCAGTCTCTTAATTGCCATTCTACATGTCTGGAAGAACCTCAGAGAATTTAGTTAGACCAACCTTCTTGTCTTATGGAAATGACAACTAAGCCCCAGAAAATGGTAGACCATTCATTCGTTCATTCACCCATCAAATACATTCTGAGCATGCACTGTATACACCAGGCACTACATAGGTGCCAGGGAAACATCAGTAAGGAAAATGTAGTCCCTGCCTGCCTTCAAGGAGCACTTTCCAAATTTACCTAACTCAGTTAATGGCAAAGCCAGAACAACTCCAATTCCCGGGTACTCTTTCACTTTGCAAGACAAGTATATCAGTCTGGGTTCTCCAGAGAAACAGAACCAATTGAATGCGTGTGTATACACATACATATGTGTGTACGTATGTATATACATGTATGCATGTATGTATGCATATATGTAAAGTATGTATATGTGTGTAGATGTGTAGATATTTGTATATGTGTGAGTATGCATGCATGTGGGTGTGTGTTTATGCAAATGTGTATATGTGTATTTTATGTGTGGATGTGGATGTGTGCATACATAAATGCATATGTATATACATGTGTGTGCATACGTGCATGCGTGTGTGTGTGTGTGTTGTATATGTGTGAGTATGCATGCATGTGGGTGTGTGTTTATGCAAATGTGTATATGTGTATGTTATGTGTGGATGTGGATGTGTGCATACATAAATGCATATGTATATACATGTGTGTGCATACGTGCATGCGTGTGTGTGTGTTTGTGTGTGTATGCACACACACATGTTAGGAGAGAGAGAGAGAGAAAATTTAGTTTAGGGAATTGGCTCATGTAATTGTTTGGGAAGGCAGGTCCTAACTCTGTAGGGCAGGCCAGCAGGCTGGAAACTCAGACAGGAGTTGAATTTGCAGTCTTGGGGTAGAGTTCCTTTCTCACATCGAAACCTCAGTTTTTGCTCTTCAGGCTTTCAACTGATTGGATGAGGTCCATCTGCATTATTAAGGGCAATTTCCTTTACTAAAACTGATTATAGATATTAACTACATCTACAAAATATCTTCACAGCAACACCTAGATTAGTTTTTGACTAAATAACTGATTACTGTAGCCTAACCAAGTTGACACATAAAACTAAACATCACAGCAAGTCAGTCCATCATTCTTCCCATAATTAAAAAGAGCTATACCCAGTACTATTGTCTGAATATTTGTGTCCCCCCCAAAAAATTCATATGTTAAAACTCTAACACCAAGGTGATGGCATTAGAAGTTGAGGCCATTGAGCAGCAAAGTCGAGCCCTAATTAGTGGGATTAGTGCCTTTATAAGAGAGACCCCAGAGAGATCCCTCATCCCTTCCTCATGTGAGGTTATAGTGAAAAGGAGGCCATCTCTGATCCAGGAATGAGCTCTCATCGGACACCAAATCTGCCAGCCCCTTGATCTTGAACTTCCCAGCCTCCAGAACTGTGAAAAATAAATTTCTGTTTTTATAAGCCACCCAGTTCATGGTATTTTGCTATAGTAGTCTGAATGGACTATGACACCCTGACTACCCCAAGATATCTCCTTCTGTGGCCTGCTTTATCTACAAAATGAGAAGATTATTTCTCAGCTTCCTTCATATGAATATAAACCTGACTCCCCTCCTTCCAATCTGATGAATCTAGAAACAGATAAGCTCACAACAATGCAACACAAGTTTGGCATACTTTCGCTTCTCTTTCTTAGGAGATGGCTTTCATGCTTTAATAAATATCATGAAGAACTATCTCCATAGAACAGTTGTGCCCCTTAATCTCATCATACAATATGGAGGGAGGGAGACAAATATAATCTTATCAAGTTTGATAGTGCCATATTAAAACTTTCAAATAAGTAATTAATCAACCTGTGTGTATGCATGCCAATGTATGCATAAGTGCCTTGAGAGAGAAAGAGAGGAAATTGATAGACTCCAATTTTAACTTTGAAGACATACTGTAATTTGACCCCCTCTCCCAAAAAAGTGTGCTAGCAAACAAAATCATTATATATTACTAATAAGTACATAGTATTGGCAGGGCTAATTGTACAGTGGTGTCACAGTGATTTAGAACTTGACATAAAAAAAAATAAGACATCAGATAATGAGTAACATAATGTATGTTCTTATCCTGGCTTGACTGCATCCTACTGCCACATAACCTCCATGGTCCTCAATTTCCTCCTTTCTGAGATCAATGAGTATAATTGGAGGATTACGGTCTTTCCAACTCCAAAGGTCAGTCATTCTATACCCTGTGAGATAGATTTTTTAAAAGGTACAAGCTCTGTCGATGGGCAGGCAACAAAGATAAACTTATACAATCTCCTAACTTTGCCAAAGGCCAGCTTACCTTCCTCAACCTAGGTGGCAGTGTACTTAAGTTAAACAATGCTTACTGGGGTCAGGTTTGTTTTTTGAAACTTGAGTGCACATAGTTAAATTAATTGTGATTCCAGGCCTTGTGGTTGGTCCTAGAATGACGCACTTCCGTGTATTTCGATATTTTAAATAATGTATTTAGTATCTCTACACACTACCCCAAACAAAAGATACACCTTTGATAATAACTTACATCTAAGCATATAAGCCTCCATCTCATTCCTGTCTGAGATAAGTGCCATTCTAATTCTTGTGTTCATAAGTCCCTTGTTTTCCTCTTTACAAAAGATACACCTTTGATAATAACTTACATCTAAGCATATAAGCCTCCATCTCATTCCTGTCAGAGATAAGCGCCATTCTAATTCTTGTGTTCATAAGTCCCTTGTTTTCCTTTTTATATCATTTAACTACATCTATATGAATTCCCGAAAGGTATTATTTAAGGTTATTTTTATTTTATAAAATGGTTATCAAGTTGAATAAAAATGTACTCGCTTTTCCCTTTAATACTAAGTAGCTAAGATTCATTCATACTGTTGCATGTCTCTGTACTTCATTGGTTTGACCACTGTATAGCAATGAATTATATTCATTCAATTGCATGAATATATCACCATTTATTCATACACCCTCCCTTAGATGAGCATTTGGGCCATTTCCAGGTTTTTGTCATTGTTAACAGTGCAACTCTGAAAATTGTTTTTCACATCTTTCTGCTCTTCTTCCACAGAAGGGTGATGGCTATTGTTGGCCCTTTACTCTTTTATATAAATTTTAAATTATCTTTTTTATTTTTTGTCCTTTTTGAGACTGGCCACACCGTGCTCAGCCAGTGAGCACTGTGAGCGCACCAGTCATCCCTATATAGGATCCGAACCTGTGGCGGGAGCGCTGCTGTGCTCCCAGTGCTGCACTCTCCTGAGTGCCGAACGAGCTCGGCCCATAAATTTTAAATTATCTTAATCAAGTTCTGTGGGGGAAAAGGAATTCCTATTGAAATTTTCATTGGAAATCATTTTAATATAGAACAAGTTTAGGAGAAATGACTATGATATTAATTCCTATCCATGAATATGATATACCTCTCCATTATATAAGCATTTTTAATAGCTATTTTATACGTTTTATTCTCTTTAGAGGTCTTACATATATTTTGCTAGATTTGTTTCTAGGCCTTTGATATTCTCTAGTGCAATTATAAATGGTTTTTTCCCTTTCCCTATTGTGTTTTATACCTTAGTACTTTTTTTAATCTAAATTTATGCCAGTAAGGAGTTCCAGTCAAGATAGCGGAGTAGTCA